>NW_022196903.1:469107-508915 GCF_008632895.1 Mastomys coucha
ACTCAGAAATCTGCCTGCCTCTGCCTCCCAAGTGCTGGGATTAAAGGCATGGGCCACCACCGCCCGGCAAATGTGTAGCCCAGGCTGGCCTCGAACTCGTGATCTTCCTGCCTCTGCCTCCTTCAGCAAATCCTACCGGCGTGCGCCACGACAACCGGCATGTTTTTTCTTAATTTGTTAGTATATATAGGTGTTAAAAATATTCTTTGAAAAAACAAGATTAAATTATATATCAATAAAAATACATAACTTGAATAATCTGCAAATATTTAAACAACATATTTTAATAACTTGTAAGTTGTATCTAGAAATATTAGAAGGTATTTTTATTTTAATAATAGTAAGACTGCAACTTATCACAATTAGTGATATGCCCCTAAAAACCAAATATATCTGTCAATCAGGTCTTTAAATCCCAATACACAAAACTATCCAGTTGTATGTAATACTTGTATCTCTTATGAAGAGAAGAACAGCATTTGACTCAAGGATTTCATACCAGTGAGCTTTGTCTCTAATTCTGTTGTTAGGATATGCAAATTAGTAACATTTATAAAACATTTTTTATTAAAAGCTTTGAAATGTTCAAGACCATACATACTAAACTTTTTCCACATTTGCAGTATGCTTAGAAAACAGGTAGGAATGAAATATAAAAGTAAAAATGATTCTGTGATTGAAAGACTATGGAAGTCAGTTTAGGAAACAGGCAAGAATGTCAGCAGCATGCTGAAAATTGAGCGAGGGTGTTAATGTTCTTTCATTTTTTTTTGGCCCCATTTTTCTTTTCTTTTCTTTCTAGTAGAGATACTAAAGATGAGAAACTCAATAGTTCAAATTTAAAAAATGAGGAAGTCCTCACCAACAATAAAGGCAAAGTAAAAGGAAAAATAACTGGAGTTGAAGCAAACGGAGGGAACATAACTGTAACTTCTAATAACTCTTGGACATGATCAGCAAACAAAGCCTATGAATCCACATAGCAGAAATGCAAACTGATGCTGAGCTGAAATACAAACTAATGCATAGAAAACATATTCAATAAAACTGTAACAAGAAGCTTCCCAAATACAGGGGAAAATGTGACCATCCAAGCACACTAGGTAGGTAATTATAATCTCAAGCAGACATGCTCAGAAAAAAACCTCTTCCTGAAACACCAGCTCACAAGCTCAGGGTACAGGGTATAAGCAATATGAAGTGCAATAAAGCACCAACAAGCAAAGGCAGACTCATTAGAAGGAGTTTTACCTTCCTAGTGAAACCAATAATAACAAAAAACTGAAAGACAGAACAGTATAGAGAGATATATTTCTAGTCCCAAGATGAGCACTTGCAAAACAGGATTATTATAGTCAATAAAGTTACCTTTTAAAAGTGATAGCAGAAATAAAGAAATTCTAAGATAAACCTGCACCAGAGCAAGTCAAATATACTAAAGCAATAATGCAGAAGACACAAAAACCAATCTTACCCATAGATGAAGGAGAAAGGTAATCATAGACACAAGAACTCAGAAAAGAATGAATTTTATGAATTAAACTAATTAGAACTATGATAGAAGTAAGCTCCTGAGCCTAGTAAGAGAAAAGAAACAATACAAGTTACTAGGAAAACAAAAAACAAAACAAAACAAAAACCAGTTACGGGATTTAGTAAATAACTCTCAACAATAAATCCAAATGTTCATAATATTAACTCTGAAATTGAAAACCACAGACTAAATCGCTTAGTTAAAATCATGATTCAACTGCTGTCTGCAAGAAACTCCTCACTGACACAGCCATACAAACTGAAAATCAAACAACTTTCAAATAATAAGCCAAAGGAAAGAAGCAAAAGCCGTTTTATAACAGACCCACGTTACTCACAAAAGATAAAGTCACTATGTATTAGTGAAGGAAATAATCTATTATATACAATGATTGTGTGTGTGTGCTGGTGTGTGTGTGTGTGTGTGTGTGTGTGTGTGTGTGTGTGTGTGCGGTAAGCATTGTGCACTGTTTCATAAACACTAGTGGATTTAAAAAAGACCGACCAATATTTCAATATCCCACTTTCATCAATAACTAGGTTATCCAGAGAAAAATATCAACAAAGAAACTTTAAAGTTGGGGGTTGGAGAGGTGGCTCAGTGGTAAAGAGCACTGAGTGCTCTTTCAGAGGTCTTGAGATCAGTTCCCAGCCACCACATGGCTCACAACCATCTGTTGTGGGATCCGATGCCCTTTTGTGGTGTGTCTGAAGACAGCTATCGTGTATTCATATAAATAAAATAGATAAATAATTCTTTTAAAAAAAGAAACTTCAAAACAAAACTACACCATAGATCAAATGGACTTCCCACTTCCACAGAAAAGTCTATCACATAGCAACAAAATATACACTTTCATAGAACATTTTCCAAAATAGACTGTATTTTAGGACATGGAGCAAACTCTAGGAGATAAAAAAAATGGTCCAAAATAATTTATTATTAGGTTATTATAGAATAAAACTAGGATTCAATAGCAAGAGATACTGTAGAAGTTTGAAGACTAAACAATAATAAATAAATAAATAAATAATTAGCAGGTCATTGAAAAATTGAGGCGATAATTTAAAAATTCTATGATCGAACAAAACTCTAAACAGAATATATCAGAATCTGAGTCATACAGCAAAGCTAGTTTTAAAAACTAAAAACATAATTGCCATACAGTCTGCTATACCACTCCTGCACATATGCCAGGTGCTTTCTACAGAGATAATCGCCCACCCGTGTTTATTGATATTCACAGTATCCAGATAATGGAATACATCAGTTAATTGATGAATGGGTAATGAAAATCTGGTATGTGCACGCAGTGGAATATTACTCAACTGTTAGGAGGAATGAAATCATGGAATTTTCAAGTAAATGGATGACACTAGGAAACAATATATAGTGAGATCATCCAGGTCTCAAAAGATAAATGTCACATGCTCTTACATTTTACACATGCACGTGCGCACGCACACACACACACACATACAGCATATATTTGAGAGAGAGTTGAAAGTGGTGTGGAGGGAGAGGTTGGACTTAGAGAGACATGGGGTATTTGGAAGGAGGTAAAGGAAGAGGGGACACAATATAATTATATTTCAATTAAATAAAAATTATTAAGGAAAACATTACAGCAAAGAAAGTTGATTCCTCTCACCTCACCCTAGTTGAGGAACTACTGAGAGCTGATGACTGCTGAAAGAGAAAGAATTATTTTTCTTTAGCTGAAATGATCATTGGTACGTAGCCCATGCTCTATTGGATGACCATATACACAAACACATAAGCACAGCACTAATGGATCTTCACAGAAAAACAAAGCTGTGAGATTGGGAAGGAGATGTGGGGTATGTGGGGAATACAGGGTAAGTTGGAAGAAAGGAACAGAAGGTGGATATGACCAAGACACGCTGTGTACATGTACAAAATTTTTATTTTTTATTAGATATTTTCTTTATTTACATGTCATATAATATCTCCTTTCCCAGTTTCCCCTCCGAAAAAAAAGAAAAATAACAAAATAATAAAAAACCCTGTTCCCTCCCCCCTCTCCCTGCTCAACAACCCACCTCTCCCACTTCCTGTCCCTGGCATTCCCCTACACTGGGGCATAGAACCTTCACAGGACCAAGGGTCTCTCCTCCCAGTGATGACCGACTAGGCCATGCTCTGCTATGCATATGCTGCTGGAGCCATTAGTCCCACCATGTGTACTATTTGGTTGGTGGTTTAGTCCCTGGGAGCTCTGAGGGTACTAGTTAGTTCATATTGTTGTTCATCCTAAGGGGCTGCAAACCCTTCAGCTCCTTGGGTCCTTTCTCTAGCTCATTTACTGGGGACCTTGTGCTCAGTCCAATGGATGGCTATGAGCCACTACTTCTGTATTAGTGGGGTACTGTCAGAGCCTCTCAGGAGACAGCTATATCAGGCTCCTGTTAGCCAGCACTTGCTGGCATCCACAACAGTGTCTGGATTTGATGATTGGATATGGGAAGGATTCTCAGGTGGAACAGTCTCTGGATTGTCCTTCCTTCAGTCTCTGCTCCATAGTTAGTCTCTGCAATTCCTTCCTGGGTATTTTCTTCCCCCTTTTAAGAAGGATAGAAGTATGCACACTTTGGTCTTCCTTCTTCTTGAGTTTCTTGTGGTTTGTGGATTGTATTTCGGGTATTCCAAGCTTCTGGGCTAATATCCACTTATCAAAGAATGCATACCATGTGTGTTCTTTTTTGACTGGGTTACCTCACTCAGGATGATATTCTCCAGATACATCCATTTCCCTAGGAATTTTATAAATTCATTGTTTTTAATAGCTGAGTAGTACTGCATTGTGTAGATGTACCACATTTTCTGTATCCATTCCTCTATTGAGAGACATCTGGATTGTTTCCAGTTTCTGGCTATTAGGAATAAGCCTGCTATGAACATAGTGGAGCATGTGTCCTTATTATATGTTGGAGCATCTTCTGCGAATATGCCCAGAATAAATATTGGTGTATTTTTGTACAAATTATATACTACATTTTTGCTTGTTTGTTTTTTGATACTGGGTTTCTCTGTTTAGCCTTGGCTGCCGTGCAACTCACTCGATTGTCATGGAACTCATTTGATTGACTAGGTAGGCTGGCTCCAAATTTATAGAGATCCACCTGCTTCTGCTTCCCATGTACTGGATTAAAAGTGTGCACCACTAATGTCTGGCTTTATATATACTTTTTGATTATAATACAATATGGCAAATATATATCTTGACTTTGACCATTATATGTGAAGAGAATATCATGTATAGTTATGTAGCTAGGAAGTTATGTGCAGTTATCCATGTTTCTAATACTCCATTAAATACTTAAACAATACTAGTATCTATTAATATTTCCCTTCCTATGTTGAATAGTGCTTTTCTCAAAGGTAACTTTAGCATTTCAGGAATTTTGCATTAATTTTTATGATTAACAAATATCTTATTTATTTTATGTGTATAAGTATTTTGTCTGTATATATGTCTGTGTGTTTTGCATGGCTAGTAACCAGAGAGGATAGGAGAAGACATCAGATCCTTTTGGACCTGTGTTAAAGATGGATTTGAGCCATTAAGTGGGTGTTGGGAATTGAACCTATGTCCCCTGGAAGTGCTGCTTGTACTTTTACCTACTGAGGCATCTCTCCAGCCCTACAGTAGTTAATCTTAACTGTTGGCTGTTTTGGGGTTAAGAAATACTTAGAAGATTATTAAATCACACTTCTGAAAGTGTTCATGTGATGCTCTTTCCAGAACCAACTAGGTCAAGACCTAATAAGTGGTTAATATAAAGTCACACGACAAGGATGTTACTGGAGGGTGGTTCAGTGTTGGAGGTGGTGTATTTAGAGCAAGTGAGGCTGTGGATCTTGGACTCTGGGGTCTGTATCCATCCTGACACTTTCTGTATTTACTCTCTGGTACTTTTTACTCATCATGTTGATAAAAAAAAATTGCTATACAGTCTCGAATTCACATTTAACTTGTCCCTTTCCAATAACCATCTCTCAAAATCTGTATTGTTTCCTCAATACAGGAGTCATAGTGTCCATATTCCTTTGGTCTTCTTTGGTCATTTAATGACTCAGTTACTAATTGTTCAGCTATTATTGGAAAATAAAAAAAATTGAGGGATTAAAGCATTATATCCAGCTTGGTGGGTTTTTTTTTTTTGTCCTTAACAGTTATTAACATAAGTATAAATAAATATATATACTACCAACATCCCCACAGCTAGGGTCTTAGAACCCTCAATATGCATGAAGAAAGACATACAAATGTACAGAAAAGCAGGGACCAGGTGGGGTGTGTTTGCTCTGACAGAGGGTGCTAACTACACAACTAGGAACCTCGAGTGTTTATTATATCCAGCTTACAAGGAGGAGTTAGCTAGTCTTGGTAGGATATGTCTGTAGGTAAGCAGTCTCAGGTTGTAAACATCCAGAAGGAAGAGACCGATCTTTATACACACTGGTCAATTGTTACCAGGCATTTATACTTGGACCAGAGGAAGGCTGTGCCATTGTGAGCCTGACTATACTGGGATGGTTTTGTCATTCTTGTGGATCAGGGGCCTTGGGTGGTGCCCATGTCAATAATATGTAATTCATTCAAGACTGTAACTGCTCTTGACACATTCACTCAAGGCTTCCTTGGTCCTCTAGAGTATACTTTTCCATGCTTTTCTGTATATTAATCTATCCTTTCTACCTCAGAGGGCTAAAGCTTTTTCATTGCCACGTGACTATGCTTGGTAATCAAGCAGTAAGATGAAACCACATTAGCCATATCCTTGTTTGCAACTTTCTAAGATATTTGTATCAAAGCCATGGCAGCATTCCTAGTAATTGTAAAGATTATTGATTAAGACCTGTGGATTCTTAGAGTAATTTACAATTTTCAGAACTAGGTTGTTAACAAAGATATTTCAATTTGTAGAATTGAACCTTATAGGAGTTATTTTGTTTAAATTGATCACATTTGTCTTGTGAGATTTTCTCATAGATTCTGTGAACCATGATTTATGGAAAGGAGTCTGATATAAAGGAGTCTGATATTTGGAAAATCAAAATAAACTGTAAATACCTTTTTTGACTAGAATGAGCCTAGTAGAGCCTGGTTATATCTACAGAGGCTCAGTGGTCTGCCTTTTTACAAGTTCTAGGTCACTAAGCAGAAAACAAAGTCCAGCAGCCATACTTTAAGAATGTCCTAAAAAGATGATAACCTGAAGTGTAACATCAGTGAAATTACAGGGAGAAAGGAAGACATATATCATACAAATAATTTTTTTTTGTTCTCAACATGTTTTCTATAATAGGTCACATCATGTTTTATGATTTGTGGGCCATACACTGTCATCAGTAATTATTCAACTCTGTCTCTGCTCATCTCTTTGTAGTATGAAAGCAGACATTGATAATATGTCAATGAATCGAATGACTATGTTCTGAAAAAAATGTGTTCATCAAAATAGGCCATTTGGTTATACTTTTTCAATCTTTGGTACAGTTGGGATGCTCATTTTGTTCATTATTTGAGAAAACCAGAAGATTCACTAGGTTGTTAAAGACTGTGGAGAAATGCAACATGAACATTAATAAGGAGATTAAATTATTATATATTTTTCCATATTATAAAATAAAAAATAAATTTGAATGTAAAAGTTTCAACCAAGAGTCTTAGTAATTAAACTACAGTGTTATCTTTAAAATGGGAGGAAAAAACCACCAGCTCAAATCACCTCTGCCAACTTAATTAAAGAAAACAACTGGTTAAAGCAAGCTTTTTCTATTTGTGTACACAAGCTGCCTCCCCCCGCCCCAAGGTGGGGTTTGAGGGGTGTGAGGAAGATAGGCTTTTATAGCTTAGGGATAGTGGTTTTCCAAATGGGAATTGGAATTTGGTAGGCAAAATAAGTGGAGTTACAGGAGTAGAATATAGAAAGGTCAAAACAGGTAGCTGTAACAACCTTTTGAACAAAGATAGGGCTGCAAGATTGTCAGTAGAGCTTTTTGAAATGAAGACATGATTGCAAGGTGGTCAAAATATGGTCATAACAACATGTGACCATAATAACCTTTTGGAAAAAGGTATGGTCCTGGAACAGGTGGGATGGAGACATTTGTAGTTGAGGTTACAGGTGAGATACAGCACAATCTGAGAAACAGAGATTTAATAAAAAAACAAGAATGAATGTAGTTTGCTTTTCTATAAGATGGTTTTTGAGGCTAAGATGGAGGCAGGCTGGCTCATTAAAAGAACAGTTGGAAAGGTATGAGTTGACTGTAGTCCCTGAAAGAAAAGGTATTTCTTGTGAACAGCTTCCAGCAGTTATAAAAAGTACACCATGGAAATTGAATATTTGAAGGAAAATTAAGTTTTTACCTTAAACCTAGAGAACATCAGGAAGCTTTGCATCTGAGAGAGGTTTGGTTAAAAAATAAAGAGGTGATGTGCATTTCTTGCATCTATGCTAAAATGCAAGCACTTACTTCTTGGGAAAAGATTTCTGATTGCATGTTCAAATATATCATCTGCACTCTGATGTTGAAGGTTGAGAGATGTTCAATGGGATGTGGTTAGTGAAATGTCATGTGGCAGAATTCTGATCGCAAAATGCTGCAAAATGAAGGGTCATGGCAACCTGTGGTGTGACGGAAAATGTCAGTAATGGAACAGGCAGTAAATAACAGCTCTGGGCTTGTTATCTAAATGGACATTGGCAATTCATTTCTGCTTCCCTTGATCATTTAACTTCCTCCTCTTGATAATCTATGCATAGGCAAGCAGCTGTTGAGCCTGCTCTGCCTCACTCTTCTTTCCCACACTCATTTTAAACAGGCACTGTTTGAGTAACTTTAAAAATGAACAAAAATGATATTACAATAGTGAAGTCTGTCAGGCTCAAGGCTAGCTGTTCTTTCTCACATACTCTGTTAAATAAAATATAGTAAATTGAAGACTGTAAAATATTAGAGAAGAGTCCTTGAGCAAGGTAGATTTGGAAAAACTATTCATAGTTTTTCAACTTTAAGGTCACATTAAAAGAATGGAGACCCAAGTCCGCTTGCCTGTGTTCTGTGAGGCTCAGTAAGTTTTCACATCTTCTAAGACAGTGTATCTTATTGGAGGGACTTTGTGAAATCTTGGGGTCTATTTCACTTAGAATTGCTGTCACTGAAACATGTCCAGCTTGGCAGGCATTAAGCCAGTTTGTGTGAGCATGGTAGTATCTTTGGAAGTAGATATTGCTTAGGCAATACAAATCTGTTTTCTAGATTAGCAGTCAGTGTTCCAACTTTCCAGTCTCCCAGTGCTTTTAACCTCATCTAGTCTCCTATCCTCAAATAAGAACTGGTCTTGAAATCTTCTACTCATAGAAATAAATTAGAAGTAGCACTGTCTCCATTCTATGATGAAGTCATAGAATGATTTTGAGCTTTTACTGAAACATGTATGAAAACCTACCTGTCATAGAAGATGGCAAATTCTCACTTCTTTGGGTATTCCAAATAAAACAGATATATGAAGATTCAAAGATAACATCAACAAATGAGAAAAAACACCCAACATTTGTCTTTCTGTGTCTGGGTTACCTCACTCAGATTAATTCTTTGCAGATCCATCAATTTACTGTGAATTTAACTATTTCATTTTTCTTAACAGGTGAATATTATCATTCCATTGTCTAAGTGTATCATACTTGTCTATTCACCAGTTGATGGATATCTAGGTTGTTTCTATTTCCTGGATATTTTCAATAGAATAGTGATAAACATGAATGAGTAGATGTATTTATAGTAGGCTATAAAGTTCTTTGGGACATTATCAAGGGTGGAATAGCTGGATCTTGTGGTTGATCTATCTCTAGAAATTTGAGGAAATTGATTTCCACACTGATTTCATAGTGGCTGCATCAGTTGGCACTACTACCAACTCTGACTGCTCCACTTTCTCCACATTCTGCCTTCATTTGCCATTATTCTTCTTTTTCTAAATTCTTCTTCTTTTTTTAAATCTTAGTCATTCTGACTGCAGTTATGTTTTAATTTGCATTTTTCTGATAACTACAAAAATGTTAAAAAATTATTCTCAGGCATTTCTATTTCATCATTGGAAGGTTCTGATTAGTTCCGAGCTCCCTTTTAAGTTGCTAGCTTTCTGATATTTAGAGTCTTTGTTTTTTTTCTTTGTTTCTTTTTTCTTCCTTCCTTCCTTCCTTCCTTCCTTCCTTCCTTCCTTCCTTCCTTCCTTCCTTCCTCCCTTCCTTCCTTCCTTCCTTTCTCCCTCCCTCCCTCCCTGCCCCCCTCTCTCGTTCTTCCTTTTTTTTTAATGTCTTAAAAATTTTTAACAAACAAATCTTTCACTTCCTTGGTTATATTTATTCCAAGATTCTTTTTGTTTGGTTTTGACTGTTGGGTATGGGATTGATCCCTTATTTCTACTTATGTTTGTTGTTTGCATGTATGAATGCTTCTGACTTTTCAGTGTTAATTTTGTATCTTTCTACTTATGTGCTAATCAGCTGTAGGAAGTTTCTTTGGGGCATTTTATATACAGAATCATTTCATCTCCAAACAAGAGTCCTTTGACTTTTTTCTTTTCTATTTGTATCCCTTTTAACTTCTTAATTACTGTAATGGTTCTTTTGAACTGTCAACTTCTCTGGATTTGGAGATCTCTTTAAAAAAAAAAACCAATAAAACACACTTCCCTGTGTTTCTAAGGGTCTTTCAAGATGATTGGCATGTGAGCCAGTGTACTGAAGGAGAAGACCTGTTCTGATGTTGACAGCATTGTTCAATATGCTGGGGACTTGGACTCAGGTAAACTAAAAAGCAGGAGAGAATCTCACCCTTGTGTGCAATCTAATTACTGAGTGCATGCTTTTTCTTTTTCTTTCTGTTCTGCTTGTATTTGATTGTTTTATTTGGTGTTGCTGCTGTTAGCATTTGAATCTGTGCTTAAGAGGTGATTGTCCAGGAACTTCCAGTCTTAAGACCCATGTGAGGCTGTTCATGATTTCTTTGAGCTCAGAAATTTCCAGCTTCTTGGAAAGATATTGGTTTCTCTGGGTCTCTAGATCATAGACAGCTGCAAGACTTCCCAGAATTTGATTGAGTAAGCTAACATAATACATCCTTTTTTATAATTAAAACTATAACTAACTATAATTATATCTATAATTTATCATCATTGATCTGTGTGTATGTTTATAAACATTTATATAATGTACTCTGACTCCTTCCTTAATTACTTAGAAAGATTAAAGCATACACTTTACTCAATGTTTACAGTAGCACTGCTAAGCTTTGTACTTGGTAAATGTTGATTGAATTGAATTCAAAAATAGCAGTTATTTCTTCTTGTTTTACATCTCCTGTGTGAAAATCTTGAGCAATTAAAAGTGTGTGGGCATTGATTTTTCTGTGTTAAAATTTTCCATTTTAAGTGAAAGAGTTTCATATGATGGTAACTGGAACTTAAAAAGATTTGCTCCTTGTGTTAATGGTTTCTGTCTTGATACCAGTGTACACTGCTTCTTCACTTTGTAGGGTGAATATTTTCCAATGTGACCAACTGCGTACAAATAGTTTAACAATTTTCTACTGTTTTATGGCAGCCTTGCGATATTTAGTGATTTACTGGTTTTGTTTTTCTTGTTTTTGTTCAGTTGCTGCATTGTCATTTTTTGTTTGTTAGTCAACAAGGTAGTTTGAGAAGTTGTTGCTGAGGGAATGCACAGAATTCTTTGTGACCTTCCACCTGCATCATATGTCTCTCTGTTTTCTTTCAGAATCCTAGAACTGTCTTCTCCATGATTGTCATTAATCTGTCCTCAAATGACAGAGTCCTGTGTTGGAATATCTACTGTATGGGCAAGTTTGTATCATAGTCACCAAGAAGGAAAATATATCGTAAGATTGCTTTGATACCATAGGTCATTGTACTTATTCTGTTTCTGTCCAGGTTCCACAATCACGGTTTTTACACACAGCTAGATCCAGCCCAATGGTTATCAGGTTTGTCCACATAGATATGAGTAGAACATGACTGTCACAAGTCTCTGAAGCAGGAGACTTGGTCTCACTTTTATATTCTGTCACCTAGAGTTAATCTGCTAGGTTCCATGACAATTTCTTGCTGCTATTCCCAATTCTATTCATGTATGCATTTTAATCAGAGAGTATATATGTCTAAGACAAAAACATAAGGGTCCCACTATGAAGTTTTTAATGCTTTTGAGGTCCCTTTTTTCTGTCCAGTGTATTCAAATCTTAAAATATGGCATCAGCCTATGCTTTCATCTTGGCTCGTCAGCTTTCTGTACCATCAGCTATCATACCAAACCTTAAAGTTCAAAAGAATTTCTACTAGCCTTATAAAAACTTACAGTTTAGTGTACACTGTCTTGCTTGTAATCCTTAACTTGATTTTCTATTTTTCATCTGTGCTAGTATTTCCTTTTTGAGCACAAGTTACTGACAGAAATATTTTCATTGCATTCTCTGAAACCCCTGTACATGCTTCTATCCTATAAACCCCTATATGTGCTGTGTGATTCTTATGTCACATTGTGACATATTGAACATTATAATTTGCAGTGATTGTTTTTATGTTTTCTTCCCCTGGCCCCAGTAGTAGAGATTGAACCTAGGACCTCATATATGCTTGACAAGCTCTCTATCACTGAGTATATCCACAGCCGTTTCATGTGGTTCTTAAAAATGTATTCTGTGACATTATTTGCTGAAAATTTCTTAAACTCAAGAGTTATAGCTATCATATCCCTTCCTACATTGTACTTAATGCAAGAGGTTCATAGCAGCTGTACAACTATTGGCTAAATTGTCCCAAGCTAGAAATCCAAAGGGAAATGTATAGTCCTTCTCCTTCTGATTACCCAATTTTAGGACAAAATGAATAGCTTTTATTATTATTATTATTATTATTATTATTATTATTATTATTATTATTATTACATATAGCTTTCCTTGTGTCAAAAGCCATCTGGTTAGTTAGATCCATTTTAAAGATTCAAAATGAAACTTTGAGAAAAATTGGAGAGCAACTATTCTTTAAATTTTTTTACATTATTAAAAACAATTTTATTTCAACTGGAGCAACTTGATAATAAGCTTCAAATAAAGTATAAGAACAGTAATTTCTTTTCAAGGTTGCTGTTCATTAGCCAAGTAGTAAAAAACACAAATGTCTCTCATATTCCTTTTTACAATATTTATTAAAGATAAATGGTGTACATTTAGTAAAGCTTGAAGCTATTTCCTCCGCTTAGTTTTTCCTTGCAATAGTATCAATGACAGATTATTTTGAACAAATATGTCCAGAATAAGACAGACAGAATAATATTTGGTTAAATTAGCGAACCACAGCTGAGCCAGGAGGATGTAATTAGAGGCTATTTGAGGAAAGAACATTTAGTTATAGCAAGTTACAAAGACATCCAAAAGCTCTTTGGGCCACTTTTCCTTACAGAAATGATTCAACATTCTGCAGACAGACTAGAAATAAGGTTCATTCTGGCAAGACTCCATGCTAAGGAGGTGATGCTATTCATGTCTCCAAGGGTTTTCATATTTTACTCCATTAAATGAAACATATACTATTAAAATGATCACATTTAGACTCAGAAATTTTTCTCAACTCAGCACAGGACTCCTGGAATTTCTTTATGTGGGAGCATTACATCTTTGCCAATGGCCTCAAGCATTAGGTGTGAATGTTATTGATGTGGTCCCACATAGAGTGCCCACATTTTCATCCTTTTGTCTATAAATACCATCTTCTGACAGAAAATCACCCCACAAATCCATTAAGATGACACAGCCTTTATCATATTATTTTCTTTTTATCACAAGATGTATTACTTTCTGTCAGAGATAATTACCTCTCTGAGGGGAATTTAAACTTCATTTTTATCATTTATTCTACCAACAGCTTTATTGTTAATCATTATATTAATATAGAAAAGCATTATTAACTAAATTGTATCAGGCTAAGCACTGGAATAACTAACAATCTTTGCAAAATACCCAGATTGCTATTGATATGCACTAAAAGTATGGTGAGAAGTCACTTCTGTGAGTGTACACGCACCACAGCTAAGTAAGCGCAATGCTTACCAAGAGTCATTTGGGTTTGCTTCTAAATGTTTATGCCAATTCCTCCTGCCTCCCATGGTGAACAGTCTCCCAAGATAGCTGCCATTCACTCATTAATTCATTCATTCACTCATTCATTTATACATCTAACATTCAATGTGCATCCATTACTATGAAGTTTTTTTTTCGGGTTGTAGAGTTTGGTTGATACAAATAGACACAGTCACTAAAGCTATGGTCTAATCAGGAAACAAGTCAAACAGCTCTCCCTTGAGAACATTTAGCAAGCACCTAGCATATCACCATGCCACTTTATTCCTTCCAGAAATGGTGTCTATCTCTCCTCCTCTTGAATACAAGCTACACTGTAACTCATTTTGACCAGTAAGGTGTGGCATCTATTGTATTATGTTGAATCTGGCTCAATCTTTAGGTGTAATGACAGCTTTCCTTTTGATCACTTACAGATAAGATATTGGGTCATTTTGAGGTCAGTATGGTGTGAGGAATATCAAGACAGACTGGTAGAGAAGCTGATTGGACAGAGATACTTAGTTACCCCAGATATTCCATCTCATCCCAACTGAGCCATCAGATCTATTCAGTCCCAGAGGATCCTATATGAGATGGAAGAATCGCTCGGTTGATTCCAGTTCAGATTAGAAAACTTAAGAGAAAATCAACTTGCCTTTTAAGTTCCATAATTGTTTTATGTAGCAATATAAAGCTAGAATATTTATAATAATTTAACTTAGTCATATATTAAATATTACAGAGATACCTATGTTTGAGTATGACAAAATAAAAATAAGGCTCTGGATGAAATCATGGGAAGCCCTGTAGAGGATTTTCGTAGGCTTTAAAATAGAAGTAGTCTCAGTAAGATACATAATTGAGAACGAAAATTATAAAATCTGAAGCAAATTCTGCATTCATAGTATTTGAAAATCTATATATTTATACTTTATATGTCTAAACATATTGACAACTCTGCTATTATAAATGCCTTGCAGTCTCTAGGATGTATCTAAATAGTACTCTTAGCTTTGAATGTCACTGCATAGTTTTTATTGTTAGAAATAATACTCCGATGTTAGAAGGCAGAGCCACATTAACTTGAGCATAGCTGATTATCTGTGAAAGAAATGTGTCTCAAACGCAGAAGTCTGATTATCCCTTTCTCTACCTGAGAGGCATGTTATGCTCGTTATTGAGTTTAGTCATCTCAGTTAGAAAGTGCTAAGGAAATGTGTTTATAGAACTTGTCAACATTATGTTTTTCATATTGTAGACATTTTATTTTCTATTATGAGAATATCTTCTCTAAGTATGTGACAGAGACACCAAATCTTCTATTTATTAGTCTACATCTTCCATATCCTATAGCCATGAGGCTATGCAATTGCTCTGGTCTAGGGAATTAAAATGTGAGTGGAATTGAGGTGGTTCATTTTTCTTCAAAATAATTAGAAAGCCATGATGATTATCATGATTATTCAGGACTTAGCACCTAGAACATAGTAATTAAAATGGGTATTAAATATAGATGATGTAACTATAAATACTAGACTCTGGATTACATAGTTCCCTAAAAAGAAGGGATAATGCCTTATGTCTACCTGCTCCAAATATGTAGAACAAGTAAGTCATAAATTCCTGAATTTAACATTGTGGAACTATTGTGCATCACAACCTAGTACACTCTTTTAATACAACATATTATAATATATAGATAGTTCATTCATTTGTTCATTCATTCATTCATTCATTCATACATACATCTAACATGCAGTGAGCATCCATTACTATGAGGGATTTTTTTTTTTTGATTGTAGAGTTTGGTTGTCACAAATAGATGTACTCAATGCTTATAGTAAAGTTACAGTCTAATCAGGAAACAAGACAAACAGATTTCCCTCAGAAATACTTAGCAGGTATCTAGCAAATGTTCCAATACTACTATGCTCTGGCCATAATATGTACTAGAGATTGGTGGCTACCTCAGACTTGGGAGAGTGGTGCGTAGCTGAGGTTAGGATGACAAGGGAGGGATAAGGAAGAAATGTCAATGCTTAGCTTTGTTGTGCTGTTACCTAGTAATGCAGCTCTTATGAAGCACTCACTGAGATGAATCTTGGTATAGGGGTCCCGATGATAAGATGGTTTTCACCATCTCTCATCACATGTACAAAAAGCAAGTTTTGATAATTTTAAGACACAGTTATGTGTAGCTATTACTGTAACAAAACCTACTTCATTCTGAGATATAGGACCTTAAACCTAGAGAATTGCTCATGCCAAATGACCTAGAGGTTAGAGAGATCATAGTACAACATCATTACTTCAAATCTTCGGATAGAAGGGCAGAGAGATATAGTTGAACAGAAGAGAGTGTAAAAGGCCCTTCCTGCTATGTTAAAGCTTTTCTACTTTATTCTATAAGCACATACAAAAGATAATTTGGGAACAGAGATATGTAAGGTTTAATGCCTTGGATATCTACCTCTGTTCATGTCTGTCTGATCCTGTGCTAAGATGGCTCCCTTTTGTAAAAGGCCACAGATAAAGATTGTAAATTTTTCAGTTGTCCCATTAAAACAACCAATAGGCATGTTGATGACATAACATTGACAACTTTTTGTTTTGTACTGTCCAAAAAGGGTCATTATCAAAGCCTTAAATCTACTACCTGTCATTGCACCATACCTTGTTTGGGGGATGTTAATATCTGCTAAAAAGTAAAAGTGAAAACCTTCCCTCTTTTAAGATTTGCTTGAGAGATGGAGTAACACGTCGATTATCTGTGGCAGTGGGGAAATGAAACTGTCACATCAATTACAAAAGCTGCTAAGTTGCCAGCAGGAAAAGCATTGATTCTCAGTGAGTTCAGATCTGTAATTTCAGATACCTTTGTCATCTTACTGAATGGGAAACTTTGAAAAGAAAATCACTTCTTCCATTCACAACAATACCCATCATTGGAGTCTTTGAAAGGAGCTGATAAGATGGAGATTTAGTTTTGAGATGTTCTCAGTTGTTGTTAATTTTTATTTCTAATTTAATTTTCATTTCTCCTGTTGGAGATATCAATCCAGCAGCTCACCAGATTCTCAGTGGAACTCAGAACGAACAACACAGACCTTCTCAAAAGTGCTAATTTTGTGTTAGTATCTCCATACATAAGCACATATTTCTATCAAAAACGGAAATTCTGGCCATATTTTCCTTAGCCTCCTGCCACCTTTACTGCCATGATCAGATTTTTTTTATGAAGCAAAAACTAGGAATTTTTTGTAAAACCTTGGAAAATTTTTGGATCTCTTCAGACCAGACAAAACCCCCTATTTAGCCCAAAAGGACACAAGAAAATACTAAGAAAAAGGCATGTGAGATAGCCTAGGTAAAAGAGAACAAAGAGATGTCCAAGAACAAAATGGAGAGCCTTTGCTTGTTTACTATTTCCATGTGTTCTGATTGTTATAATTATCTGCCAATGGAAACTCCTTGCTCATGTCCAATAACCAGCTCCCAGGATTCCTGTGTTATGAGGCCATGGTCAAGACTTCCACATGTATTATTTACTGATTTCACAGAAATAACTACACACTCAATATTCCTCACAATTCTTCTGTTCTTCTTTCAAACAGACAAAAATACAGTGATTCTGAACTCAAGTGTGTGCCATAGACCCAGGCTACTGGGTGTTCAATGAAAGTAATGAACCCATCATTGAAGTATGCATGCCACAAAAATCTCCAGTGCTCACAACGCACTCTTCTTTCTGAAATGATCACAAAGAGCATGTTTTCAGATGACATTGAGACAAGATGGAAGGAACTCAGTTTCCTGGTTCAGCACTGTGAAGGATACAGACATTTGTGAAATGTTCTTGAAGGTTGTGCATTTTTATTTCTCATTGAATTTTAATTTTTCTCTTCATTGCCACCTAGGTTATTGAAGTTTGGTAATTATTTATTCAAGTGGGAGACCATTTCTTGTATTCATAATATGAGATATTTCTGGAAGCCAGGAAACATTGCCTAATTTGGCAAAGAATGAGAAATAGCAGGATCCCAGAAACTCAAGATTTCTGAATTATTCCTCTGATAAATTTTAGTCTTACCTTATTGTTTAGCTTGTATTTAAAATAATGCTTCAGAGGTTATTTTAAATAGTTATCTCATTTTCTAACTTTGGTTAGAATATTAACAGAGCCATGATATATTTTGTGATATAGTATTATATAAATGCAGCAGGTAAAACACATTGTAACAACTAAAACATTATGGTACAACTCTGTAAAAGGGATTTCTCAAAGTACTTTGACTCTCTCTGTTTGTACTAAAGCACACTTTAAACAGCCCATTTGTTCAAGTGAGACAAACAAATCAGCTGAATAAAATGGTGGTTTCACACCACTAAATGCAGAGTCATTGGGATGGAGGAGGTGTTTCTATGTCTCAATTTTCAGAGAGATCTCATGCATTTTCAGGACCTGTTTATCTCAAACCCAGACATTCCTTCAGCCTTTTGTGTACAACTCGGATATTTGAGAACTTGACAGTTGGTTTCAGGAAATACACGTATGATGTGTTGATGGTTTTGAACTTACAGACTTGGTTTATGGGAGCAGCCTTGTTATAAAAAGAAAAACAACATTCCCCTTATGCTATGTTGGGTCAATAAAAAATACCATTAAGCTGAACAGACATTGCTTTTTGACCTTTATTTTTCGATTTTTTTGCTTCTGTAACATATAATTACAGTTTTTAACATTTCTTCCTTAAAAGCCCAGTTTTATGCAGAGACAAAGGGTTATTGATTTATTTGTAGAAAATGCGGTTTTTAACATTTTGCTTCACCAACTATTTCATATCTGATACGGCAGAAGGACATTTTTAAAAATCCATTAGTTGCTTCCTTTAACCTTAAAATCTTAAGTACATCCATGCACTAGCAAAGTGAGTCACTTTTACAGAGTGGGACGAAGAGTTTATACATTTGAATCAGTACAACAAGAAAGCTTATCCTCCATGCCTCACACATCCATCAGGTTTGTGCATTTATCACCTGCTGTTGATGGAAAGGTCCGTGTTCCTAGGAATCTGGAACGTGGACTTTTTCTGACTTTTTCTGACATTGAAAAGATCATGCAGGATGGTAACTAACTTTTAGATGGTACTATTATCAATAAAAATTTTTTTATAAATAATATGTCATTTTCTATATGAACAAATTTAAAACAAAATTTAGCCTACCATGGAATATTCTGAACTAGCAAACTTTAGAGAGTAGCAGGTATCATCCCCATTCAGGTAACTTATATAGTACCACATATGCCTAAGTTACTTTTCTATAAACAGAGGTAATACTAAAGAATAAATACAACCTAAAATATACTATGTTCAATTTCTATATTAAGCAGGAAAACAATGGTTAATTTCACAATGGTCTTCTACCAGTTATTCATTCTGAATGACTAACTTGCTCATACTACAGCCATTCTTTGGTTCTGCAAAGAATAATTCTCTAATCTCAGACATTTTGGTAATAGTAGTTCTAAAACCATGCCATGTTAGACTTAGAGAAACCTGTGTTAATAAACCTAATGGTGAGAAAGTTTTGATAGTCAAAGAAATAAAAGCCAAGCATTTTTCAAAAGTGCAGTTTTGTACATAAAATCTAGAGATGTGTGTCTTAAAAGATTCATTTTTATTTAAAATAGGAATATTATTTTTCTCATATTGTTGTATACCTAGTCTCTAAAATATAATAGATGCCTAATAACTATTACTGATTCATTATTTACTTTTCTTTTTAATTTATATCTTTTTAATTTATATGTTCATATATTTGTTAACTTATTGCATCACTGGGAATCAAAACTAGAGTCTTTTTTCATGCTAAACAAGTACTCATCAATAACTTTCATTGAATAAAACAAACCATCTTTCTTCTATTGGCTTCCAGGGTACCTAAATCTTTTCCATTCTATTGTTGATCTAAAAGAAAAAGGGGGAATGTTGGTGGTTCTTTCAGTAAGCTGAGGAGTGAAAACTATATTAATACAATATGGGGGAGGAGCCCCCAAATGGTCATCTGTCCCAGGACCTTGTCCCCTATTAGGCTTTCAGCTATCCCCCGGGGAGGGTGCTGAGGGACATCACTTAGTGCTTAGTTTCTATTCTAGTGGCTTTAGAAAGGGACAATGGCAAATCAGAAAGCTCTTTATCATAGTGAAATGAAGGAACGGTGGAGAGAAAGGTTGACATTTCTCTCAGACCTTACTGGGTTTCAATAATGACATTCATTTACTTGAAAGTTGACCATTTTGCTAGTTACAGTGGTGTTATTTCTTTTCTGTAGTTGAAAGGTAAATTAAGGGCTTGAACCTAAGAGACTCTCACAGTATCCGACAAATACAGAAGTAGAGGCTCACAGCCATCCATTGGACTGAGCACAAAGTCCCCAATGAAGGAGCTAGAGAAAGGACCCAAAGAGCTGAAGGGTTTGCAGCCCCTTAGGATGAACAACAATATGAACTAACTAGTACCCTCAGAGCTCCCAGAGACTAAAACACCAACCAAAGAGTACAAATGGGGCGGGGGCAGGGACTCATGGCTCCAGCAGCATGCATGTAGCAGAGGATGGCCAAGTCGGTCATCGATAGGAGGAGAGGACCTTGGCCCGGTGAAGGTTCTATGCCCCAGTGTAGGGGAATGCCAGGGCCAGGAAGCAGGACAGGGTGGGATGGTGAGGAGGGGGAGGAGGAAGGGAACAAGGGATTGTTTTAGTTTGGGGGGATTTTTATTTCATTTTTCTTTCCTTTTCTTTTTCCTTTCTTTCTTTCTTTCATTCTTTCTTTCTTTCTTTCTTTCTTTTTTTTTTTTTTTTTTTTTTGGACGGAAACCTGGGAAAGGAGATATTATAAATAAGAAAACATCTAATAAAAAAAAAGAAAGGTAAATTAATTTGAGTGCTATCTCCTTCCTTTTCCATTTCCCCCTTTTAGTTATTAAATCTCTTAGTATAGTACCACAAGACAAGCAATACACCAAAGAAAGAAGGATTGGAAGGACCTGAGTTTAGAGATCAGAGAGTTCTCTGGACCTCAGGGTTGGAATAGTGACTTAGCTGCTGGAAAATTGTTAGATCCTGACAAAGTGATTTTGTTTCACTAGGTCTGAATTCTATTATCCTCAAAGAGAAAAAGATAATGGTCCACTACCTATAGGATTAAATAACCTATGAAAATAAATGTTCTTAGAACAGGAAGAATGAATAATAGCCTCACTTGACACAGTAAACAAGATTCTCAAACGTTGGATTGCAAAGATGTTTTAGATTCATTGCAAATGTTAATGGATGAAAATGACCTCAATATTTTCTGTGAGTTGAGATGAATCCTACCTGTGTCTGTTTTACATAAAGACACAAGCGTGGGCAGGGTGAAGCATCCAACATGTCAGAAATTAAACTTCTGTATCAATTTACAACAGTTGCTTATCAAGAAAACAGAGCTCACTCAGAGGTCTGTAGAAGAAGGTTAAGAATATCTTAACAAGCAATGGGACCATTGTTCCGAATAATGGGCAATATGAGGGACCAAGAGTAGTAGGAAGATAGCATGCTGAATCATCAAAAAGAAGTCATTCATATCTAAGTGCAGATGACATATCATAGGGTGTTGATTGGCAAGAATATATAAAACACAATAGAGCACTGAACCCAAATGGTTGGGTGTAAACTTCTAAAGAATCATATGTTCCACCTAACTAACTCCAATTTATAAGAAAGCAAATTGTCTTTTTCTCTCTTGCTTCTATTATGTCTTGAAGAGTAATTTTATTCTTTAGAAGTAAGTCATATCTTTATTTTTCCTTATCATCAATATTTCTAAAATTTTGATTTTATTTTACTCTTTATAAAGTGTGGTGTTTATATAAAGTGTTTTATTTAACGTTTTGTCCTTTAAAATAATAGCTTATTATCTAAGACTATTATCTTGTACTTAACATAATAAACAATAATTTAAGGACTAACAAAAGCAAAGTAGACAATTTTTTTAACAATCATGTAACATTAATGGCACTGCTCAAATATTTATTTGGATGTTGTTTGTATTGTCGTTAACTTGGAGATTTGTATTTTCCATTTTTATTATTTTGTACGTTCATTTTAATAACAAATGTCAGAACTTCCTTCCTTGTTTGGTTCCCAAATTCAAAATTCAAAATTTCCATTTTCTCAGCTCTCAACAGTGGGCAGTTTCAGTTTGTCTAGAAAGGGTGAAGAACCAGTCTGCCTCCGTCTTAGGCTTGAAAGCCATGTTATAGTAAGGACAAACTAGGTTCCTTTGTGTGTATGATTAAACCTCTGTTTCTCTAGGATTGAGCTATGTCCTGCCAGAAACCTTAACTACAAATGGTCTGTACTGCCTATCCCAGTAATGGCAAATATGTCTTTGTTTTAAAAAGTTGTTTATAACCATCTTGCAAACAACACTTTGTTTCAAAAGGTTATATGACTACATGTGACTACCTTGGTATGACTAGCTGTTGTTATGACTGCCTTGCTATGCCCACCTTACAACCATGTCTGTCTTTCAGAAGGTCACTAGTACTAACTTGTGAGGTTCTGCTCCTGTAGCCTCACCTATTTTGCCTGCTGTATCCCCCATTTGAAACCTGCTACTAATGGACTGTAAATTCCTTGTCTTCCTCACATCCAAAGTTGATCTCTTAAACCCTGACTGAGGGGAAGGAAGCTCATGTACATTTTTTTAAAAAAGATGGTTTTAACTAATTGCTTGCTTTAATAATTTGGACATGATGATTTGGGTCAGTGGTCTTTGTCCTCCCATCTTTGAGATTAACAGTAGCTCATGAAATAGCAGTCATCTTTTAAGATCATGAATAATATTTCATGCAGCCTAAATATTTCCTTAACAGGAACTGTTTCATAAACTTATCATAGATGTAAATATATATCCCATTATAGGCAGCAATATAAAAAGAATTTTGCTGTGATTCTATCCAGACATTTCCCTAAGAAGATCCACAAAAAATAAAATATTCAAATAAACTGGAAGAAAGAAAAGTCAAAACAGAAAGACCAATCCACTCTACAGATGTACTAAAACAACACCACCTTAAAAAAAATGACACAATTACAAACCACAACTAATCCCCAACCTACCAATCTCCAGGAATATAAACAAATCACAGAGATAGTTGGAATATCTGAGAGAGAACTCAGTCTTACTTTGTAAAAGGAAATATAATAATAATGAAAATTTAGAAGACTCAAACAAACCAATATACATATATATGTAGATAGATTTACATATATAATAGATATACACTAATGATGTAGTAGAAATTTCTTTATGGATGTTTATAGCTTTTTGGTCTTTTCATTCTTTTGTGAACAGTTTATGTCATTGGTTACAGCATTTTTGTTTTCTATTTATCAATTATAAGTAAATTGCTTAATGAAGAATAACTAAAGGAACTTATCAGAAATGGAAAACAAAAGAGGAAAAACAGGAGAAATGAGGGCCACAAGAGACAAAATAAGAGGATCACAGTAAGGCTTACTCTTCTCTTCATTTTTTTTTTTATATTGCATTTGGTTGCTGCAGCCAAAGTGTGACACTTTTTATGTATCTACAAATGAATACAGAATATATGTGAGGCTCTTATATTATGAATGCAACTGGGGGAAAAGGTCAAGATGTGTAGGGTTGGTACACAATGGAGTACTACTCAGCTATTTAAAACAATGAATTTATGAAATTCTTAGGGAAATGGATGGATCTGGAGAATATCATCCTGAGTGAGGTAACCCAATCACAAAAGAACATACATGGTATGCACTCTCTGATAAGTGGATATTAGCCCAGAAGTTCGGGATACAGGAAGAACAATCCACAAACCACAAGAAACTCAAGAAGAAGGAAGACCAAAATGGGGAAATTTCATTCCTTCTTAAAAGGGGGAACAAAATACCCACAGAAGGAGTTTCAGAGACTAACTATGGTGCAGAGACTGAAGGAAGGGACACGCCAACCTAATGTAGCTGTCTCCTGAGAGGCTCTGACAGTATCTGACTAACACAGATGTAGAGGCTCAGAGCCATCCATTGAACAGGGTCCCCAATGAAGGAGTTAGAGAAAGGACCAAAGGAGCTGAAGGGTTTGCAGCCCCTTAGGATGAAAAACAATATGAACTAACTAGTACCCTCAGAGCTCCCAGGGACTCAATCACCAACCAAGGACTATACATGGTGGGACTGATTGTTCTGGCAGCATGTATAGAGTAGAGGATTGCAAAGTTGATCATCAATGGGAGAAAAGGCCCTTGGCCCTGTGAAGGTTCTGTGCCCCAGTATAGGGGAATGCCAGGGCCAATAAGTGGGAGAGGGTAGGGTGGCAAGCATGGGGAGGGGGGAGGCAGCAGGGGTTTGTTCTTGTTGGGTTTTTTTTGTTTGTTTGTTTGCTTTTTTGGAGGGGAAACTAGGAAAGGAGAAATCATATGACATGTAAATAAAGAAAATATCTAATTTAAAAAAAGAAAGAAAAGATATGTAGGGTCTCTAAATCCCTCAACATTTTGATACTTATATTTTGGAAGCTCTGTACTTATATAGAACAACTGAGGCAAGACCTGGCTCTTCTTAGGTAGTGATAGGAGATGGTATGCATTGAAACCACAACTCACACACACATGTTAACATGTGAACACACGTTACAGTTAAAGGGGCAATACCAACATGAAACAGCATGAAAAATAAAGAGCTGGCCATCAGATGTGAGATAGCCAATGGGATCTGATAAGAATGACATGGACTCCGAGATGCTAGACTGGCTAGCCTCTATGAAACTATCCCTAACACCCTCTAAGACACTCATTCTGACCACCATGGCTCTGGTCCATACTCTTGCTTTTGAGCAGCTAACTGTAGAAAAAGCCACTATCCATTTCAGTATGAAACATCCTGTAGAGGAGTTAATTACAGGAGTAACTACAGTTTCTTCTTGGTAGTTGTAAGGATGAAGAGCTTGGTGAAATTAACAACCTAGCAAGGCGAGGAAGGGGGATCTGTACTGCCTGCTAACTGACTCATAGCTAGCTGATAACCAATGTCAGTCAATAAGTAAGAATACTGGAGTCAGAGACAATAGACTTGATAGATGTGGGCTTTAGCCACCCCTGGCTGGGTAGACCGCACGTGAGCAGAGCATCATCTCATTCCCAGAGAGCCATGCATCATGGAGCTTGTGGAGACTTGGTCCTAGTAGCATGGAGAACAATATTGTAATATCATAAGAAAGAAGAATTGCCTCAGTCTTTGCCCAGTTTCTTCTATAGCTTTATACAACTGTCCATGGGATAAAGTTCAGTCCTTCCTCTCTCTCTTTTCTCTCATCTTTTACTGAGGTTTACATTATGCGTGGCTTACTCGCATGCCTTTAATTTTCACTGGAGTGTGGCAACAAACTAGAAGTCACTGTCCAGTTTGATCTTTGGTCACCATGCATAGTGGCACTCTAGACATTTAGATGAAGCATAGCTGCCTAAGAACAACACTGTAACACTGAAAACATTGGTATCACATCTTTAGAAAATATACAGCAGTTGATTAAAAACAAAACAAAACAAAACCAAAACACCAAAACAATTTGCATTCATTAAGCAAGCAAACATATGGGGAAATAAACAAAAACTAAAACACCAGTCTTAGCTCCTAATATGTAAGTAATTATATATATTTTAAAACTCAACAAATAGCTAGGTGTGGTGGTGCACACTTTTAATCCCAGTTCTCAGAAGGCAAAGGTCGGTGGTTCTCTTAAATTTGAGGCCAGCCTGGTCTACAAATTGAGTTCTAAGACAACCAGAGTCATACAGAAAACCCTGTCATGAAAATGTAAGAAACAGACAACAACAATGACAAAAAAAGAGGATCAAACACAATAAATAACAACAAACTCAGAAGATACACTCCTGATTGTCTTCCTAAGGAAATGGAGATTTAATCCTATACACACTTTAAATAATGTGGTTAAATGTCTGCCATTTTATTCATAATGGCCAAATTTGAAAAAGTGTTGGAAAATGTCATTTTTTTCTTTGAAAATATTCTACTTAGAATGCAATCTGTATAGGGAGAGGATCCTTCAAAACCTCTTTCAGTCTTCTCTTGTTACCTTTGCTTCATGATAGGAGAGCCTCATGTAGTTACTGTGTTCCCTGTATCTACAGAGCATACATTCCACACTCAGTGGCTGCCCAGAACCCTAGTTCACCAAGCCTGTTTTACCATTAGACCCAGGATAAAGTGCAATCTGTAGATAGGGCACCATGAGAGATTCAGAACAACTACTAAAAGCACAAATATTAAAATATAGGAAAAGTTACATGGATATAACCTCTGTTGAAAGAATCAGTCCAAAATTTTTGGATTCTGGTTGAGTGTGGGTAACTGAAATCATGGAAATAGAAACATGGAGTAGCGAGTGACTAGATAACCACTGTGCACTGTCCTCTCAAATACTAGCAAACGTTTCTTGTCCTTTCCTCTTTTTGTGAGACAGGATCTTGTAGGGTCATCCAGGCTGGCTTTGGCTGAGATCCTCCTGTCTTAGCTTGTCAAGTGTTGAGGTTACAGGTGTGTTCTAGCACAGCCAGCTTCCCATCTTCTTGTGTTATTGTCCTTGTTGATCCTGCAGAACTGCTTTGTGACACTGACCCAAGGTGGCAAAGGGCATCATTCCTCTCAAAAGATCCCCTCTGACTCCTCCCCAGCTAAGACCTTGCCATAGAGTCTTTCAACCAAAATTTTACTTGATGTTAAACATTTTGAAAGCATAGCTATTATTATTTATTGCAATCTGAATGTGTAACAGTTAAACCTCTATTATTTGATTCTTGTGGGTAAATTTTGCTAAACTAAGCAGTCTATGAAAAGATCCCTAAAATAGGCTTACAAACTTATCTATAGAATTACAGAGATATAGATGAAGTTATTTTTTTGTGGGGGAGGAGGTTTCGAGACAGGGTTTCTTTGTAGCCCCAGCTGTCCTGGAATTCACTCTGTATACCAGGCTGGCCTCAAACTCAGAAATCTGCCTGCCTTTGCCTCCCAAGTGCTGGGATTAAAGGCGTGCACTACCACTGCCCGGCAGATGAAGTTATTTTAAGACAAAAACTTAGAATAATATACATGAATTAGTATATCACTCTTTGTTTTGAATTACATTAGCTGGTTTCAACTTAGATAAAAGAATTCCTACTATTTTATTTTTACTTTTATTTGCCCAACAGAACTACACAAACATTGAAAATAGGTGCTTAAAGAAAAAAAAAAAAACACAAGACTTGATAAGGAATGAAAATACCCATTACTTGACTTTCTAAGGATGAATGAATTGAATAATTACTTTTCATTACTACATGAATCTTAGAATTTTTAAGAGGACAAACATTTGCTGATCTATAACTTTTGTCAATGTGTAAAAACTGCCGCTCTCATCTTCAAAGGAGTAAGAGAAAAGTTATTCTGGAGTCATTTGAATGACTATCCTTGGGAACACATATTTAATTAGTTCAAATTTCATGTTCTAACATGAAGACAGTTTCATGAAGTTTCATAATTTTATAGAATAAAAAAGGTCAAAAATCAATGCAAGTTTAAAGTATATTAGTGTGCACACCAGGCAGGCAGTAATAATGAAATGGGGAAACTTTACTATAGGCCTAGGGTCCTAGCTGAGCTTTTGGGTTGACAGAAGTTAATCTTTTAAGTTAATAGGTTCTAAAAGGTTTTATCTATTAGTGACGAATTCCAAAACAGAGTTGGGCAAGGTGTGGCTTCTCCTGAGTTCCAGAAATAACCCAAAATAAACTAATGAGCCTCTGGATCAGCAACATTCCAATCTCCCCACAGGGCTGCAGTTCTAATCGGTCAGTCAGTCTCTGCAGACCCAGCTTCCTTCCATGAATGCTTTTTATTCATGGAATATTTGCTCATACTTTTTACCTTGAGTTAGGCTCAAATATTTCCTCCAAAATAGTCTGTGGTCCCTCATAATTTGCTATACTGTGGTGTAGAAAAAGATGAAGAAGTTAATACTCTGCACACAGAATAAAGGTTAGATTGTTAGCATGAACAAGGCCTCAGCAAGTTAACACGGGACATAGCTGTAGCTTGCTCTCTTCCCTTCCTGCACTGGCCTCTCTTGTTTTCAAGAATCCTAAGTCCTTCTTCCAGAGGGCTCTCACCAACTGTTGTAGACCATGCCATGATCACAGATTACAGCACATATGGAAAGAAACCCAGATCTGGGAAAAGAGGTTGTCCTCAGGTTTGGAAAACTAGTAATTTCAATTTTTGTGAATACTTTTATTGGTGTCCTGGAAAGAGTACTACATGATGCTCTTGCCCTAGCTATCTCTCTCCTTGTGTTACTTGGGCAATTGCATATGGAGGCCTGAATTCTTTATAATGGATGACTTGATGGGTGAATATATCTCCTAAGGTTCTTTCAGATCTAAATATCATGCTACTTTCAGTTAGTTGCTTACAGTAGCGTAATGTGTCTTAAGTATGAAAAGGAACCTGGCTTCTGAGAGAGCTACAACCAAGTAAGATGATTTCATTTCCCCAATTCTGGTTCTCTGTCACCTCTCTAAAATTGGGGTGGGATAGGGTTGAGTGGTTTTCAAGGCAAACAAAAAGAGATCCCATGACCAACAGAAGGAGATACCATCTTTAATGTCTTCATCCACATGCCTGGGGGTTTACACACATTCCTATGATTCTGAACTCCAGCTTTCTCCTCCAGCAGGAAGTACATGAGGTGAATGCTTTTTCCAAGGCTTTCTGTGTTTTCACTCAGAATAATCTGTCTCTAATGATGCCTCATAAACAACTGACCAGAAGACTTAGAATGCTGATTGGCTTGTCCCTTCATTTAACTGTGTTCAGTGTTAGAGTCAGAACCTGACCCCGGCTGACATACAAGCTAGGTATAGCTACCTCTCCCCAAGAGTCAACTAAAGACTCAAAGTAGTAACAAAAAGTAAAAGATTGATTCAGTTCAGCCATATTGGGAAGAGGAACACAGAACTTCACTGATTCTCTCCAGAAGCAGCATCAGGGTCTTGATATGAGGTATAGTTTTAAATATATGACAAAAATATTCATAACACATAGTCTGGTCAGGTGAGATGCTGTCCCTCACTTATTATTGTCTAGGTCTCTCCTATTAAGTGGTCTGAAAAGTTGTCTTAGCTGTGTGGAATCTCCTTAGATAAATTTCTCCTCCAGCCAGTATCAGGCTTCAGATTTTTCATACTCCCAGCATGAAATTCGTGGGGAAATTCCAATGTCCTGGGGTCCATTGTTTCAATAGTCTGATAGCAAAAGAGAAGATCATAAGCATTTTTAGTGTCAACAATCCTGGTAGAATAATTAAAATTGCAGACATTTGAAAGAAGGAGAATTTTTTCTTCTAGTTTTAAATGAGCATCTGCAATGCTAATTAATTTTACTTGTAAAAAACAACCAAACAACTAAAAGCAGAGGCTTAAAAGCATGTTTTATATGGATTTACTTTATGTCTGTCTTTTGTCTGTGTATATGTTAATGCACAATGTGCACACCTGGTGCCCTCACAAGTCAGAGAAGGGCATCAGATCACCTGGAACTGGAGTTACCGACGTGCGAGCACCATGTGAGTGCGGTCAGCCAAATATAGGTTCTTTTTAAAATCAGCAAGTGTTCTTAACCAGCCTTTTGTTAATGAAAGGTTAGATAAATGAATGACATTTGATTTTGGCTCACCGATAGAAGGCAGTTGGCTAGAGCCAAAGTATAAGCATGAGCAACAGCCAGAAATGGGTTTATAGTCCATGTGTACTAACACCATTAGAAGAGCTTTTAAATGAACCCTGAAATCCCAATGCTGTTCTGAATTTCTGGATGGTATTACAGATTGTAGCCATAAGATGCTAATTCGTATATCGTACTCAGTAGGACCAGTCAGGCTGGAATTCAAGTTCATGTAAGGATGATTTCCATCTTGTTCATGAATGGTAGTCAGCTAGGCATGTGCAGTTGTTGGCAACTTGAATATCGAAAAGAAAGTACTGTAAGGGGAGAGGAATGACAAGAGGCAATGCTGAGAACATCAAGTTTGCTACTCATCCTCAGACAACAGGCTTCTAACCTCAGTAATGTTGACTGAGCACAAAGGGCAATGAGAACATTGTATTAAGTTTTTCCATCAATCATTTATTAACTCTCTTTTACTCCTTGCCTAATTATTGACTTTATTCAGTGTTAGCAAATGTCATTTTTTACAGTTCTGTAATTATGCTTATCCATAATTCATATGTATCAACAGAATTCTATAATGAGTATTTTTCATCAATCAAGTCTAATTGGCTGCATTGTTTACATAGAAAAGTCAAGGAGTATAACTTTATGTGACTCTCTTTTTTCACTTTTTAAGTATATTTGTAATTAATTGAAGAAGTTATTTCATGAATATCACTAATTTACATTACTTCTACCCTTACCTTTCTCCATTCTAATTCCCTTCTACTTCTCTACTCCAGCTCAGATTCATGACCTCGTCGTTGTCCTTCATAGTAATCATTGCCCGCCCCCCCACACACAGTGTACAACTGTTAATCACATAGAAAGCAAAGAGAAAGAGTAAAGACCCAGATCATATCCAAATTAATTAAAGCAAGCAATTAATTAAAGCCAACTTTTTCTATTTGTGCACATGGGCTGTCTGTACCTAGAGATGGGCTTAAAGAGATCAGCAAGGGGGTTCCAAATACTGACTGATTTGACAGGCAAATGGGAGGGGGGTTACAGAAACAGAACATGAGCATAATAAGTTGGTCATAACTTCCTGAAACAAAGACAAGCTTGCAAGGTGGTCATAACAGGGTAGTCATAGCAACAGGTAGTCATAACAACCTCTTAATCCAAATGCAGAGTTGTGAGGTGGTCACCACAAAGTGTCCGTTTATAACCTTTTAAAACAAAGGCATGTTTGCTATTGCCTAGACCAGGCAGTACAGAACCATTGTAGTTAAGGTTATGGGTGGGGCATATCCCAATCCTTAAGGAACATATTTAATCATCAACAGATATGAATATAGTTTGTCTTTACTGCAAGATGGCTTTCAAGCATAAGATGGAGGCAGGCTGATCAATCACAATCTGCCGAGTCCATTTAGTGTTGCTTGTAGGTACACATATTTAGAGTTAAGAATTGGTACTAAGTAACCTATCAGGGGTCTCCATTCTGAGGAAAACTGTTCCTTGCTGTGCATCCATTAAGTGTCTATAGCTTTTTATCTAAGGTTGGGGCCTTGTAAAACTTTCCACATCTACATTGGCATGTCAACTGGTATGACCATTATGCAGGTTTTATTTAGACAACCATATTTGAATGCCTTTTGTTTTGTTTTGTTTTGTTTTGTTTTGTTTGAGACAGGGTTTCTCTGTGTAGCCCTGGCTGTCCTGGAACTCACTGTGTAGACCAGGCTGGCCTCGAACTCAGAAATCTTCCTTTCTCTGTCTCCCAGGTGCTGAGATTAAAGGCATGTGCCACCACTGCCTGGACAACAATGTCTTTTAAAATCATTTTAAGTAATGTTTATTTTCTTTGAAATTAAGTTAACACCTTATATAATTAGGCTAATTTAATTTTGAGTTTTACATTTTTACTTATTTGTCATCTTTGCTTGTTTTTATTACTTTGATTTAATATTTTAAAATACAAAGCATATGGTATAAAATTTTATTGAACACGACACACAAGTTAGTTTCTTTTACATTTTTTTTTACACATCACTAATCAGCTTGATTTAAAAAGAGATTTCAAGAGAACTGGAGAAGGAATTGCTGCTACCAAGATTATGTCATGGAAAGGCCCTCAAAGGTGAAATAACTTTATTTAATGAGAAAAGAGGAGCATGAGTAGAGAGCAAGGGGGAGGTGCGAGATGGGGGAGGAGAAATTGGAAGAAGACAAAGAAGACATAAATCTCTTGCATGAGGAGATGGGCGTGAGGCTACAAGGACTACTAACAAGCAATAAAGCACTGGGTACTGTTGCTTTCCTCCATGACGCTGGAAGAAGAAGCGGGCTCAGAGATCTTTACAAATAAATATGAAGTAAATGACTGGGGAAAATCAGATAAGACAATATTTTCCCAAATTTCTTTAGATCACTCTAAGGGCCAAATTGATGCACTAGGCATCTTGGAGATTAAATTTGCCTCCATAAAAGCATGGGCTCAGGGTTTTATCCTTAGAAGCAAACTTTAGTCTTAGTTCAGGCTCAACAATGCATGAATAAGCAGTCTTATTAAAAAATCAGTTAAATGAGACCATGTCTTTAAACAACATCTGTATCTTCTGCATTATTTCAATCCCATGCATATTTTTTTCTTTTAACATATGGGCGTGGTATTGTTTCAGCCATAAAATTATTTTGTTTTACTTGATGAAGAGCGGTGTTTTAAGACTGTACTGTTTCTGAAAGCAAACTTAAGATTTGTTGACAAGATTGGTTTTTGGAAGCCCTCTCACCATTTAAACACTGTCAAGAAATTGTTTGGAAAGATGCCCCCACCAGTGTGCCCACCAGACTAGAGGGGTCATATGGAGAAACATTGAAGCCACCTAGACCAAATGTAAAACAAGGGAATCCTTCAAGAAACACACCAGATGCGTCAAAAAATTCCACGATAGAGAGAACATAAAACAAACACACACACACATTCTATCTTTCATCTAAATGAAAGGACAGACCATATAGGTTTCCATATGGAAAAAAAGGAAATCTAAATACTGTGACTGGGAAACCATCAGAAAAGCCAGTGTTTGTGTTATTAACTACCAGTCTGTGATGAAAGCTTAAGAGAAGGCAGTGGCTTATTACATTATCATTCACTAAAATGAACAGTGTTGTGCTCTGATCAGACCATAAGATGACCAGAATGGTGGAACTTATGCTTGCTTGTCACCTATATTTTCCCAACAGTTAGACACAATGCATTTTGTTCTTTCTAATCCCAAGCCCTTTGCCTAGGATGTACCTGGCTTTGAAGGACCAGCACTTTGCCAGAATGATTTTGAATGAGGCTATTGATTCAAACATTATTGAGCCTAAACTAAACCGAAAGTTTGCTTACAATAATAAAGGTCTGGAGCCCAGGCTGTTAGGGGGCAAACTTAATCTCTACGATGCCTAGTGCTCTAAGGATAACTGGGAAAATACTGTCTTATCTGATTCCCCCTGTGACTTGTTTAGACTTATTTGTGAGGATTTCTCTCTAGGGTAAACGAACTCGATGCATTTTGTCAATCCAATACCACATAGCTCACATCTCTTGGCAACCTTATTTCACTGGTACATATCTGCAGGAAAGACAGAAATTAAGCAAGAAAAAGAATGATCCTTCATGTTTAAAATCCCAGAGAAAATGAAAACAAAGTCCTATGCAAGAAGAGTATAACTGCCTGACACTGAATGGGCTTCGAGCCCACAATTACCCGAGCAATGGGCAGTTAATAGCTGCCAGAACAGACTGAAAAACCCGCAGCAGACTCTTATGTACCTAACGGACATCTTCTATTCCCTCCTCCTCTTCACCCAGGCATGGCACTTGCACTTTCAGGAGGAAGCATGGTCCTCCACAGACAGATACACTGTGAAATGCTGCTGTCAGACTTTATTTAGAAACAGGATCTGCCAATCTTGCTTGCGATTTTCTGCTTACAAGGAATCTGCTAAGATTTGCTCTCACTCTATTAGCAGCAAATTCTAACAGGTGTTATTTTCCTGTCAAACTTTTCATTCCTTTCCTGACTCCTAGATGGGTTTGAAGCCTCGCCATTTATCTTTTACTTTTCCCTACCTTGGGTTCTATGCCTTCTGCTGTCCCCATGGTATTCTGATGCTTGTAAAGTGGGTACCGCTTTCTGCAATGTCCTGAAGTGGCATGTGTGTATGCATGAATGTGTGTTTGTGTGTGTGTGTGAGCGTGTGCATGTGTGTGTATTCCAGCACATGTGCATATGTATGTGTGCGTGTGTGTGTTTGTGTGTGTGTGCAGTGCAGGTTTATACATGTGTGTGTGCATGTGTGTGTGTGCCAGTGCATGTGCATATGGATGTGTGTGTGTGCATGGAGGCCACAATGTGTCTTCCTAAGTCACTCTTCCCCACATTTTTATTTAACTTTTCATAGAACACATTTAGATCGTATTCTTCCTCCTTCATATTACATTTGTGAGGCAGAATCTTTCACTGAACCTGGAGTTTATGGATTTGGCTAAACTGGCTATCCAGTGAGATACATGATCTGCCTGTCTCTATCCCTATCCTAACACCGAGGATACAGACACGTGCCACCGTTACCAGTTTTTGCATAGGTTTTGGGGACTGAAACTCAGGCCTTCAGCACAGGTGGTGGACTCTGTCAACTCCCAAGGCCCCAATATCTACTTTTAAGTTGGGTTTCTCTGGGGTTTGTGTCTATCTTTAACAGTAAATGTGGCAACTTTAATCTCCTTTCATCTTTTCTCTTTAAGAAAGGAAATTCTTATCTGTTTATACCCCATGTTTACAACTTTTTCATGTAAAAAGGACACAAGAGATATTTTATTATTGTATTGGAAACACATGTGAATGGAGAGCTATATTACTTAGCAAAATATAAGGTTCTTTTACCCTTCTTGCTTGATAATGACAGCTGGATATCTTAGAAGGCATCTTGCTGTGTGTGGGGGGGGCATACTCTATTTTTAGCCAAATGATAAATAAATAAATAAATAATAAATAGCAACAACATTCTATTTGTTTTCCCTCATATCTGTGGTGGATTTTGTCTGAGCACATGTTAAATTCCTGTAGAAGTAATGCTGTAGTCAGACCCAGGAGGTTCAATATGCACAGCTCTATGTCTGTGCATGTATGACACTCCTTTATCAGAAATACACCAAAAAATATCGCTTTACAGAGGTGGGAGAAAAAGCAGTTCCATTTGTCTTTTTCAGGGGACAATGACCTTCAGAGGGTATTACCCCTCTGGCACCTTGTCACCATTTCTCTTGGCTTTAATAGGACTGTGTCCTTTCCATTGTGATTATGACTTACAAGCTATCTGTGTTGACTAATTTGGTCACATATAATAGATCTTTTATATCCCTTTGTTCTGTTATATTTGTTTATTCTTAATCTCTTTTAAAGTTGGGGATGTTGACCTAAGTTGACACCTATAATTATGATAATGCCATGGATTAGTATAAACTTCCTATGCATTTAGCATTTTTCTCTCTGCATTTAAGGCCACTGCCCCTTGACAATAAATGGACACAAAGCATTTTTTTTTTGTTTTCTATCACATTCAATATTTTAGTCTTGAGTTTATCTTAAATATTGCATTTGATTTGGTCTTTAAAATATTTTCTATTTATGAGTAAGAAAGACTGAACCCTAAACTTAATCCTCTGTCTTATATCCAGATATTCAGAATTCCAACAAACATTGTCTTCAAGATAGAAGTATATAGCAAGAAGATTTTGAGATCTCTAGAAATTTATTCAGCAATGCTATCCATTCTAAGCTGACATTTTAGTCAGTATGGCAAACCTATTTCTAGTGGACAAGAATTTGACACAAAGGTACAATTCCACAATTCTATGTAAGTCACATGAACCTACCAGGTTTGACTGTGTAGTCATCACAGAGATTCTCAGTGTCCTGTGAAAATATTCAAAGAAGACAGTTTCCTCCTTGCGATGCTTCTAGACACTTCCATGTACTTTCCTATTAAGATATGATGTTCTTTTATAGTTTTCATATTTCGCTTGCCCAATAATTCCTAAAGTAGCTTCTGTTTTCTTTATAATTTTTATCCTCAAAGATGAAAATAGAGGAAGAATTTTTCTTCTGCTGAAATAAAGAGAAGAAAAAGAGAATAAAGCAAGGAGGGAGGAAGAAAGGAAAGAAGGAAAAAGGGAAAACGGAAGGAAGGAGGGAGGAAGAAAGGAAGGAAAAAGGGAAAAAAGGAACGAAGGAAGATGGCCTTCCCTGAATATGTTGTATACATCAGCTATTTATTGTATTCATAAATTACATTTTCATCATAAGCATGAGGTTACGAGGCAAGCATCTGAGCCCGTTTTAAGAAGGGGGACTAATTATAAGAAAGATGTGCTTGAAATAAAAGAGCCGTCACGGCTAATTACTTGTTTGCGTGCTGTAGCCCACCCTTCTTGCTAGCAATGGGAATCAAGGGTTTGTTGGTGCCTGCATCTGCTGCTCTAGATTGTGATTCTGTGAAGAAACCACTTTGCTTTCCTCTGCTTTGCTAAATGAATAGATATGCAACTATATGCATATAGAGAAAAGCATTTGAGTAGTGAGTATTTTTCAGAGATGCTCAAAGGAAAAACAGCACCAAGAAAAAAAAAACCACCATCACTTTAAATTTGCTATAATAGGCAAACAATTGACTTAGAATAAATCAGGCAGTAAGTGTCTCAGGTGTTAATTATTTTCCCTGTCTTAATATTTTAGAATAGTTAAAATTAAGATATCAGGTGTTTTTTTAGAAAAAAGGATAGTATAATATTAAAAGACCAGTTAATTTCATGATGTTTTATGTCTCAAATTTACCAGAGACCTCCTACAGACTCATTCAGAAACTCCCAACTGTCTTATTAAACATAATAACTACTTATCATATGTCTCTGCAAATTCTATAACATATCCAAATGTGAACTCTTTTTTCTGAAGTGTTAAACACTCAATTGTTTCAGCAACTGAAAAATCTACCTACTACATTTTTTTTTAAGATCTAGTCCCCGCTTTGGCATTTCATTCTTCCTAATTAACTTAAATCAGCAGCTAATGAATTCAAATAGATCAAAATATTTAACTATTAAACAAGTAATCACAGATTAAAAATTAGTATATATGATGACAGCACTGTGATTAACTATAAAACCTTTTTAAAGAGTATTAATAAATATGGATTTCTTAATTGATACAAAATTGCTAATTTTCCATGAGTGAGTACTTGAGTCTTGCATACAGTTTACATGATATACTGTGGAAGCCGATATAATGACTGAGTTTTTAGAACATATTTACCATTTAATTATATGCATTTGAGTCTCTAATATTTCCCTGATTTCTTGTCTCTTGTTCTGTGTCATCTGGCTATGATGAGTAGCAGTCTGAACCAACACGGTATTTACCCTGTCATATGAGTATCTATGTATATATTACCTTTCCCATTCAACATATACATATGAATTCAACATAGCTGGCATGCACAAGTACCCTAGAATGAGTTGGGCATGTTTTTGTACAGTTAGTTCTTCCAAATTAAAACACTCCCTTCTGGAGGTAGGAAGGATGTGTGTTAAGATTCAGAAGGTAAAGGAAACTAGCTAGGTTCCCAAATTCCAGCATAGCTGGGAAGAAAGCCACTTCTTAAGGTGACAGGAGCAGAAGCTCTGGCTAAAGATAAGAGTCTTTGAGCAGCTGAGCTGCCTTCAAGTCATTTAAGAAGTTGCAGTGAAGCACCTTGCATGAGTTGTAAGCCATGTTGAAGTGGGATTTATGCTAATGCGCCTGCTTTAAGCCACACACATTCCTGTAAGCAGCTCATCACCTAGACTCCTGTAAATTATCCCAATGAACTCATTTACTAAGATGAGGATGATTTGGACTATTTCTTTAGTCTGCCGTCAGCAACCTGTCTGGAGTGAATGGATGTTCGTTCTTATTGTCCCCAGGAAAAGTCATACCACAGACATGAAGACTATGATAGGAAAATCTGGAAACTCACAGGAACACTGGAAATGAAGCAAAGGTGTGAAGACATAAACTTCATGATTTCATTAAATTTGGATAGAGTGTATGCAATGCTTGCAGCTAAAAGTACTAGAGGAATGTCTGTTCAGAGTAATTCCTGAAAGTCTCTAAACAGGAAGAGAGGTTTTATCAAAGACCCATGAAACTTGAAACCATTGACTTGATCAAAAAGAAATAATGGAGAAAATAACAACGTTGAAAATAAATATTGAGTGTCCTCTGGGCTTTTCTTTTACCTTCCTGATCTCCTCAAAGGTCACAAAATTAAATACTAAATAGATACCACTCAATAGAATTATTATAGGATGCCAGCAGATATTATCGGTCCTGTCAGAGATACATTTTTATTTAAACCTTGGTTTCATTTAAAACCTGACATACTCACGTGTCTAGTGGTATAGGTGCTGTTGTTGAAGATAGTCTTGCATTCTAGATCTCTCCTTCATTGTATCCCTTCCAAAGCCCCTGTAGCTTTGACTCATTGAACAAAATTCACATGGACTCCTGTTATCTTCTACAATTTCAAAGGCCCCATTAAAAAATGCTTATTTGTTCCAGACAATACCAGTCACTCATGAACAAATATGGCTTAGTATAGAGAAAAATCTCTTAAAACCCAAGTGTATGGGAGGAGAAAATGATGGGAAAATATTGTATAGAGTGAAAAATTTTAGAAAAGAAGAATTATGTATTATTTAAAACTTGTATTGACAAAAAGTGTCAACAGCTTGACAGATTCTGAAATTCAAACCTACAAAAGGAGATGATAGACATTTCCTTACATTTAAGATATTTTGCAATTGCATACTTTTGAGTCCAGAAAGAAGGGGAATTTTGACTACATTTTCACCTCAGGCACTTGTTTCTAAGAAATAATGGATTTAAACAATTTAGTTCCTCCCAAAGCCAATGAAATGTAATATCTTATGGATAACATATGCTAATTGATAATCCAGTCAGTTTCTTTTCCCAAATCTAAATATAGAACGAAAACAACATAAACGTGTGTATGAAAAAGTTACACAGTAATGCTTTGAAAGGTCAATAAATCATGAAGACTGAAGTATACAGTGTCATCTTCTTGGTGTCCTCCTTGTTCTTCCTCTAGTAGCAACTAAGTCAGAGAGAGATGAGAACCAACATTACTATGCACTAACCCCTGTCAGTAAAAGCAGCTGTTTCTCATCAAAAATCAGTCATTCATTATACATTAAGGATAATAGAAGATCTGATGACCCAAGAATTGATCATTCAGTCTGTTATATTCAGTCCCCATAATCAAGAATTAAAATTCACTGGGCAGAAACAAATTTGTAGACCATAAATTTTGCTAGACCATAAATTTTGCCTGTCCATTTAGCCCCTCATTATTTTTTTAGTGTATTTACTTATTTACTTTTTAATTTATTCTGTTTGTTCATGTAGAAGTAGGAAAATGGCTTGGGAGCCTTAGCTCTTTTCTCCTACCATGTCAGTTCCAGGATCAAGCTGGGTTCCTCGTGTTCTACAGCAGGTGCCCGGGCCCTCTTTTATTTTTACTTTCATGAAAACATACTTCAAGTTAGAACCAACTAGAGTTGCAAGGAAGAAAATCAATTTCAAAGACATGCAAAGGAAACAATAACAATTAACATATCTAATGTGTACAGAAACTACTCCAGGTCAGCACTGGGATGTTCCTTATTGCTCCTCCTGATTCTTGCCATGTGGCAGTGATACATGCATGTTGGGGAAGTGGAGGTAGAAAGTTCCTCGTGATTTACTCTTAGCCATTCAAACATAAGGTTAAGTTCAGTGAGAGACTCTGCCTCTAAAATAAGGAGAGTTATAGAAAAAGACACACAATGTTAACCTATTCATATTCATGTAATGTGTGAAAACATCTGCACACACACATGCAAACACAAACGCCCATATGACTACTCATAGACAAAAATAAAAGTAAATAGTTTTAAAATTCATTTTATGAACTGATAAATCCATTCCAAGATCAATTTTATTAAAAAAAGAAAAAACACCACAGAATAAACACAAATGTATTTGGTGTGTGCAAGATTGAAAATCATAGGGTGGAAAATTTAAGCCTTTATAGTATGAGTTTTCTGGATATACCATTTGCAGAAATCTTATCAAGAAATTTAACCATAACTATACCCAGCAAAACTCTCAATTACCATAGATGGGGGAAACAAGATATTCCATGACAAAACAAAAT
>NW_022196903.1:513305-516234 GCF_008632895.1 Mastomys coucha
TTACATGTAAATAAATAAAATATCTAAAAAAAAAAAAAGAAATTTAACCATAAATCCTCAAGAAAATATATAGAAAAAATTTCCCCATCAGTGAGCACACAATAGTTTCTTAATCTGTAAGTATAAAGGAAAAGTATAAAATATAGGAAGCCTGATAAATTAGACTTCATGTGACACTAACTCATCAGCAGACCCTATGTGGGAATGAACAGTCAGCCAAGGAATAGGAAATAGCCCTGCATACTTTTTTTTGTATGTGCAATGAACTTACATCCAGAAGACACAGAAAATCCTTTAACTCAGCAATCGTAAGAAAATATACAGACAGTGGTCTTCAGTAAATACTTCAGAAAGGAAAATAGAGAAATGATCTAAGTACATGGACAACTTCTCAGTACATTGATTATCAAAGGAATGAAAGCTAAAAGCTGTGAGACGTTACTGCCATGATGGCTTTAGAAAATGGCAAATGACATAAATGGCAGTCCAAACAAAACAACAATAACAACAGTAAAGGAATTAACAGATATATTTAAGTGAAAAAAGTATACTTTCCATTTCAGAATAGAGGGAATCTTAACAGAGTACCAATGCTTCTATTGGAAGATGTGTAGATATAAGTATAAAAATGTAGGAACATTTGTTGATAATAGTTGTCCTTATTTTAATAATCACACGAGTTGCAGGGTTGTAATGCATGTTGTCCATTTTATTGTATGCATCTTACTGCAAGATCCCGCAAACACTTACTGTGAGGGATGTGAAAGGGCAAAGCAAAAGGTATAAGATGGGCTAATAAAGGATGAATACCATGAAGTACATTATGCATAGGTATGAAAATATCAAAATAAAACATTACTTTGTATTTAAACACATGCTAATAAAAACTCTAAAACAAAAGAAAGAAATGAACAGATTCTGGAGCAGGTCTTACCCTGGGAGAAAGGAACTATGCATGTATAGGATGAATGAAACCAGTCACTGTGTATACTTGTACTTTTCATAAAATATGTAATAAGTATGCAGCACTCATTGGGATTACTTTATATCAATCTGGACTTCAGTGAAAATGAAACCTATTATAAACATAATTCCACACAATTCTATCTAGGTTCCTATCAAAACAATAATTTTGTAGACATGAATAGTTTGAAAAACTATTTCATGGAATATTAGTATTAAAAAAAAAAACTCTTGCTAACATCGCTACATACTTAATTGTTCCAGGACATCTTCAACATGAAAACAATCTAGAATATTCTAGAATTAGCACAAAGTTACAGTCAGTCATCCTTAATGACAGGTCAACATCTCGGTACCCACTTTTCTAACAAACTGTCTCTGGGGGTGTATCCCACGTGAGATATTGGAAGAGTGGCTACGTTTCTCTGTTGTATGCTCAATCTCTGCTTTCTCCAGACATGTGGATGTGATAAGGCTTTCTCCTGAATTAGATCTGCAACGCACAAAGGCTGTAGACATATTCCCTATGGTCTAGTGATGCTTTATAGGTCTATTTCTTCCCTTGTCTATTTTCTCTTCCATTCTTTAGCAGTGACCTTCTGGTTTTGTCCACAGCTGAGTGTTTATGGACCATGGACCACTTATAGAAAGCTTTGGATGAAGAGGCAAAGCTTGGATAGGGTCAACCTGAAGCAAATGAAGCATGTCCTGCAGATCTCAGTGGTTCCAGACCTCAGGATAGATGCTATGCTCTCCCCCTCATATCCTGCCAGGGTGACTTTCTACTAGATACTCATCTACTACATGTTCAAATGAACTAGTCTGCTTAACCACCTAAAGGCCACTGTGGTCACTGGATATTTGGTCTCATTTGTAATGTTTATATTACTCAAGTAGTGCTTCAGGCGTTAAAGTCTTTTCCTTCTTTGTATGGAAGCATACATCATCCCCAACCCCCACTGTCCCATTGGCTATTTAAAATAGCCAACTCAGGAATTGTCTGAGAAATTAATTCATGAATATTCTCACTTACATGCTCACTTACATTCTTACTTATGTTTGTCCATCTGTCAACTCCTAAGCCAGCATATCTTCAACAATATCCTGGTGCATTTGTTTCCAGAGTCCTACATTTAACGGGAGGACATCCATTCATTCCCCTGAATGTATTGACACCCACCACCCCAGAGCACTGGAGAATGTTACCTCCTGTTCTTACAATACTCTCCCTTATAATGTCCCATGTCAATCCTCCTCTCACCTGTTCTTGGTAGAATTAATCCATCTATCACCCTCCTGAGTCTGTCAACTTGAGGTTGCAGGTACGTTTTGCAAATGAGAGAAGTTAACCACCCTGTGGCATCTGAGCCCACGGAACCCAAAGGCTGCACTCTGAGCAAACGGTGCATGATTATGCTATGTTATTATTAGTAGTGCACATTTCACTAATCTAAAACATGTGTGTTACACTTGAGTGGCTATTACTCGGTACTGAGCAACACAAAACTCTAATTAGTTTAGAGTTACAGAAGAAAAACAAGGTGTCATTTTTTTTCTTATGAAGTTAGAAAAAATGTGGACATTATTCTGCACAAACAAATTTGTTTTCCTCCTAATAAATGTAACTTTATAATTTGCATAGAAATTCACAATATGTATTTGTAATCACCCACACTATTCACGGTCAAGGAGAAACTTTAAAATGAAAAAAAAAATCCCGTTTACATGCTAACTTGTATATCTTGACTTCTATTCTGGAAGCCCAATGGAATTTCAAGTGATGTCTCTCAACCATACCTGAAGGGTATGAACTTAATATTTCCTATTCCTGACTTCCCTGGCAGAAAGAATACATGCCGGGGCTGGTTTGTAGTTTCAGAGCCATCAAGAGCTGTCCACACATCCAGCAATGCTCCGGCAGTTAGCAGTCATCAGGTGAGAACACAAACATGGCATGTTGGTTATT
>NW_022196903.1:516244-523946 GCF_008632895.1 Mastomys coucha
CCACACTGACTGGTTAGTTAAGAAATCAATAGCTGTAGTGAATGAACAAGAAACCACTTGATCTAACATAATTAACTCCTGTCATATTATTCCCAAGCTAAAACAATCCAAGCACTTGTACAACCAGGCAATTGCTACACACATACAAGTGTGATTTTGAGTCTTTAAACAAACCACTAGCCTCAAGTCTAAAATACTGAAATGATAACACAAACATGAGGACTCTTAAAATGTGATTTTTTAATTATTATTTCATTCAAAAATATTTATTAGTGACCATAAATTTGCTAAGCATTTAAAACATTCAGAGGAAAGTAGAAACATCAAAAAATATTTTCATGGTTGCGGAAATGACTCGGTGGGTGAAAAATGATTGTGCAACTATGAGGGCCTGTGTTTGAGTTCTCAGAACACCTGTAAAGCTGGATGTGGTTGCATGTGTTAGTATCCACAACACTTGTGTGTAAATATGAGAGGCAGAAATGGATGAATCTCAGAAAATCACAGATCAATTATCCTGGCATATACTGGAGCAAAATAACAAGAGAACCTGTTTCAAATATAGTGAGATCCTGGATCTGAGGCCTGATGTTTTCTTTTCTTTTCTTTTTTTTATTAGATATTTTCTTTACTTACAATATCTCCTTTCCCAGGTTCCCCTCCAAAAGAAAAAATAAAAATAAAATAAGAAAAAAAATAAAAATAAAACAAAAACTAAAACAATCCCCCCTTCCCTCCCCTCTCCCCCTGCTCAACACTCCACCCTCTCACACTTCCTGGCCCTGGCATTCCCCTACACTGGGGCATAGAACCTTCACAGGGCCAAAGTCCTCTCCTCCCATTGATGACCGACTTGGCCATCCTCTGCTACACATGCTGCTGGAGCCATGAGTCGCCCCATGTGTACTCTTTGGTTGGAGTTTAGTCCCTGGGAGAACCATTGGACTGAGTACAGGATCCCCAATGAAGGACCTAGAAAAAGGACCCAAGGAGTTGAAGGGTTTGCAGCTCCTTAGCATGAACAACAATATGAACTAACTAGTACCCTCAGAACTCCCAGGGACTAAACTCCAACCAAAGTGTTTTCTTTTAAAATGACTAGTTTGGAATAATCTGAAAGCTGATTACATCAGGTAGCATGTCAAAGGCAGTCTGTGAACAATCATGTCAACCAACCAGACACCCCAGAGCTCCCAGGGACGAAAACACTGACCAAAGAGTACACATGGAGGGACCCATGGCTCCAGCCGCATATGTAGCAGAGGATGGCCTTTTCAAGCATCAATGAGAGGAAAGGCCCTTGGTCCTGTGAAGGCTTGATTCCCCAATGTAGGGGAATGTCAGGGCAGGGAGGTGGGAGTGGGTGGGTTGGAGGAGGAGCACCCTCATAGAAGCAGGGGGATGGGGGATAGAATGGGGGTTCCAGAGAGAAAACCGGGAAAGGGGATAACATTTGAAATGTAAATACATAAAATACAATACAATGAAATACAATAAAAAATAAATTATAAAAAATTAGTAAAAAAATAAAAGAATAAATGGAGACTAACAGTTCAGAAACAAAGCATAAATCCCTTTTCCATTCCTCCCCTCCACTAAATACAAATAGAATCTCTTGGAATGACATTAGAAGCAACTAAGGAAATTTCTGAATGGTGGTATGAGAGAGGTCAAGTTAAGGCTGTAGCTCATATAGATATATAGCATATATATAGTAGAAATATAACACAACAATCTCAGATCCAGACTGCCCAGCCAAAAAGGCTAAGTCAGACATCTTGGAAAAATCATCTACAAAGCTTCCAGGAAAGTTCTAATAAAATGATAACAATAGAAATAAATATATTGCTAAGTGGATTGGGTAGAACAGAAGCCGTGGAGTGCAGATATATAAACTGGGGACAGAATTTATTCAATAAAATAAGCAGAACCTGAAAATTTTCCACTTGTAAGAAAAGACTCAAATTTTATAGCACTAGATGCTCAGAAGGCAATAAGGGAAGCAGTGTAACGAAGAATTTGCAATGGATTGATGGTTGGAAGGTCTCTAAACTGGAGAAAAGCTAAGAATCTGGAAAATAAACATCTCCCAAATAGGATTGGTACCAAGATGTTAACATCACTATAATCAAAGAAAAGGAAAGATCATAAAAACAGTCAGAGAAACAAGATGCATTGCCATGCAATGAAGATATCAGTTTATGTGACAAAGTTTCTTATTTTTATTAGATATTTTCTTTATTTACATTTTAAATGATATCTCCTTTTCCTGTTTCCCCCCAGGAAAAACAAAACAAAACAAAACAAAACAACATTCCCTCCCCCCTTGCCCTGCTCACCAACCCACCCTCTCCCACTTCCTGGCCCTGGCATTCCCATATACTGGGGCATAGAACCTTCACAGGGCCAAGGACCTCTCCTCCCACGGATGACCAACTAGGCCATCCTTTGCTACATATGCAGCTGGAGCCATTAGTCTGACCATGTATACTCCTTTGTTGGTGGTTGAGTCCCTGGGAGCTCTGGGGGTACTGGTTAGTTCATATTATTGTTCCTCCTATGGGGCTGCAAACCCCTTCAGCTCCTTTGGTCCTTTCTCTAGCTCCTTCATTGGGGACCCTGTACTCACTCCTAAGTTTCCAAACCATAGAGGCTGTGTGAAAAGGGACATATTTTAAGTACTAAAGAATATACTTTTCAATTTTGTATTTTCTATCCAGAGAAATTTTCCTTTAGCTAAGCTTAAAAAAAAATCTATTTTTTCTCTAACACACCTACCTCAGTAGATTGGCTAAAGCCAGTACTTCAGATAGAAAGGGAATATTCAAGAACGAATTTAGTAATATCAGGAATGAAGGAGGAGCAAGGGAAAAGGAATACCGCATATAACATGATAGTATTTATTACGGCTCCTGTAATTTATGCTTGAACAGTGAAACAAAAATTAAAATTTATATCTATCAAAGCATTCATATCTGAAAGTAGAGAACATAAAGCTGTACTAAATAGGAAAAGCATTTCCCACACTTGACTTAAAGTTGCAAAATGTTGGTATTACTTAGCTATAACAAGTCACATATTTATATTGTAACACACAGGGCAAATGCCTTGAAAACTATGCAGAGATGCACTCCTAAGTCCCTTAGAAAAGCCAGGAGGGCAAGAAGACAATAATAGAAAAATAGAAGAAGAAAATCAAGAAGGTGTGGGTTTAACCAGAAACTAGAAGGTATTTATAGGTACCTTCTCAGCAAGTGGTCTAAACAGACTAAACAAAGAACAAATATTTGTTAAAGATACAAAGAAAATCCCATCAATGTATTGCTTATAGGAAATTCAGTACAAGCCCAATGAGAAGGTCAGTTGAAAATACAAACAGAAAAGTTACATCAAATATTGATTTTCTTAAAGAGGAATGAATAGCTGTATTGATGTGTGATAAGTAGACTTCAGAACAAAGAGACAACATGGTAACAGGAAGAAGAATCTATCAGAGATATGCAATCGGGTCAAAAGTGTACACAGAAGGTTCCTGATGTTCATGGCAAACAACATGGTGCCCCTATGAAAGGAGCGGAGAAAGCCCAACTCACATTTGGAAGGTATTCACACAACCCCATAACACAACTCACAAAATAAACATCTATTTAGTCAAAACAATAGTTGTCAAGCACAATTGACTTTAGGAACTATAGATAAAATTTGAGTATAATTAATTGCGAATGTTGAAGATTCCTTCAAAGTGTAACAAAAGTATCCACAAGTACAGAAAAAAATAAAGAAAACTATAATGAAACTGATTTTTAAAGTTACTAAAAACACAGTTATCAGGGTCAGAAAAGAATTTTTATGTATTAAAAAAAATAAGAAATTCATTAAAATGCAAAAAGGCACAGTGGGATCACATTTAGTTGAATGCTTATTTTAATGTCTAATAAAGTAAATGATGTCTTAATATTAAATGCTAGTTTTAAAAAGGTATGCCATTTATTATTTTTGTTTGTTTGGTTTTTGTTTTTGTTTTTGTTTTTGTTTTTGTTTTGTTTGTTTTTTCAAGACAAGATTCCTCTCTATAGCCCTAGCTATCCTGGAACTCACTCTGTAGACCAGGCTGGCCTTGAACTCAGAAATCCTCCTGCCTCTGCCTCCCAAGTGCTGGAATTAAAGGCGTGTGCCACCACCGCCCAGCTTAAGGTATGCCATTTAAAATTTGATATAAAACTGAAGAACAGCAGCTAAGATAGAAAACTGCAGTCAATGAAGAGCCTTAAAAACTGCAGTCACTGAAGAGCCTTAAAAACTGCAGTCAATGAAGAGCCTTAAAAACTGCAGTCAATGAAGAGCCTTAAAAGAGGGGATGGCAATCTGTATCAGAGAATTCCTGTAAAACTCTGTATGTAAAGTACTAAAAAGTAAAATTTCAAATAAGAAACTACATATAATCCCAGATCATAAAAAATGGAATATTTCAGCATATTTTTGCCTGTCATCACAATAATGGCAACATTAAAGAGGATGTTTGGATGGGAAAATATTCAGGTTGTTGGAAAATTCCTTTCAAAGTTAAAAAAACAAACCTGCCTTACTTTGCTTCCTCTTGCTGTGATAAAGGCCATGACCAAAAGCAAGTTGGAATAAATGATTTATCTTCTCTTAGAGGTTACAATCAATTGTGAAGTATAGTCAGAGCAGAAAAACCAAGGCAGGAACCTAGGCACAGATGGGGAAGCAGGGGCCTTGGAAGAATTCTGGTTACTGGCTTGCTTCTCAAGCTCACATTCAGCTGTCTTACTTATCCTGCCCAGGACATCTTTGCTGGGATTTTGTGGACCACTGTGGGCTGGATCCTCCAACATCAATAACTGTACTCACCATGCAGCTCAAACTGAAATCATTGCATTGACCCTGCAGGCCAATCTGATAGAGGTGTTTTCTCAGTGAGGGTAGCTTTGTCCTAAGGTGACCCTTGTGCTACTGAAACTGACAGAAAACTAATCAGTACAACTGTTATATTATAAGTTCTAATGTTTACATAAGTTTTACATTTTCAGAATTTGTATATGCATTCATTTGAGTCATCTGATCCTTTTATTCCAAAGGGCAAAAAAAAAAAAAAAAGAGAGAGAGAGAGAGAATAAAATATGATCATTTTGAACACTTTATTTCTAACTAAACCCATAATCTATATTTGATTTGGGGAAAATTTCCTACTAAATTAGAAAGATTTTTTTATACTGCATTAATCTGATAAGCAATATCACCTCAAACTCATGAGACCTCCTGGACTATGAGAAAGAGAAAAAATATGTATGAAAGCTAGGATAAAATAAAAATATTATTCTTCACTAGCTGTGCCATATTTTGTCTGGACAGTCTAGGTAATCGAACAAGAAAGGAGAAAAATGAGAAGTTTCATATTGATAACATGAGAACGTATCACTATTTGCAATTTTTTAGAAGCAGCTGAAAACTATTATAGATAATGAAAAAGCTTATTGCTTGCTTGACAGAAAATAAGTACATCAAAAGTATTCTCTTTTTGCCAATTAGTGTTTGAGAGCAGGGGAGTAAGGTCTGTGACATTGACCAATAACAGAAACTAACATTTTTAAAAACTTTAATACAAAGCATTTGAGTAAATAATGATGTTCCTAGGAAACATTTTTCTGTGATTTTGCTGTCATGTCCTACAGAGAAGCATGTCTGTGTCATATATTTCTTTCCTTTTAAACAGAGAAGGGATCTTCTCTTTGAGAACGGCAAAAAGGCTTTAAGGTGGGAAACTCTAGAAATGGTGCATGGATTTGGAATCCATCCTTAGGATACAGGATTGAAGCTCAACACATGGAAAGAGTTCAGCCAGCATTTTACTCCTATGGGGGTTTCAATAAAATGTGGGTCCTGGAATCCCACTCACACTGGCAAGGGAGCAAGAAGCACAGTAGAGTCTATGATTAAAGTACATCTGATTTCTTTTAGATAGATCTCCCAGAATCCTCTTTGAATAAGCTGGTCATGAGTGAGTTAAAGAGACATAGCTGTGTTTGAATTACATATGTATCTTGCCTCCTGCACTACAAACAAATTGTATGTTTTATGTAGACCTGTGTCCCATTGAAAGACAGTTTGTCTGTGCCAGTGACTAAACCAAACAGCCCCATTGTGCATAGGGACATAGATTTGTTTATATGTTCATCTAACATGTAGACACTTTGAAACAGAGTTGTTTTCAGCATGTAAGAATTAAACTGGCATTATAGCAGTATTCTTGTTCCTCTAATGTACTCAAGAAACAAAGGGCTGTGAATATATTCTTGAAATTAAAAATTAGGAATGAGTCATTTCTCTGTGTAAAAAATGTAAGTAAAGTTACCTAGAAGATTAACTTTAAAACACATGGTAGAATATGAATTTGTTGGGACAATTACAGTGCTGATTTGGACGAGAGAGGGAAAGAACAGAGGGCAGACCTCTCCAGTATCAAACCAGAAAAAAAGCCTGCTAAAAAAATGACATAAGATTAATCTAAGATTAGCATCCATTGCAGACTCAGAGGGGAGCAGCTGGGCTCTGCTGCAGACCTCTTTTCCAGGGTCATACCAATTTGTGCCTTTGCTAAAGAATCTATTAGCATCAAATACTGGCAAAGCAAAGGCTACAAATGCATGCACGGGCTAAGGAGTTTAGGCTCTAAGGCACTCTGGATATACCTTTTCTATTCTCTATGCATATGGGTGTCCACAAAACCCCATAGAGAGGTGTGAATGTAAAAATCAGAATAACCTAAAAAACAATAAAAAGAACATTGATCCACATGTGGTCTTTAAAGTAAAGATTATTTTAATTTGAACAAATTGTCTGAGACATCCATTTTCCCTAGAGTGACAATCAGCACATATATAAATAATTTTTTCATGTCCCTGCCATACTATCAAGATTCATAATGAGATTTAATGAAATCATTTGTAACTTAAACTTAGATGAAAATTGAGAAGAGAAAAACCATAAACCTCAATTTACATTTAACTGGAGAATAAACGTAATGAGTTTCTGAAAAAGGAGTTGTTGAAGCACACATAACCATACTCTTTTCAAGGTAATGAAGGTTTTACTGTGAAATCTTTAGTCTGATGGATCAGAAAGACAGCTATTGGAAAATTTCAGTAGGGGAGAGGTTTAGACATTCCAAGGTCAGGTTTAGCAGCTGTGGGGAGTTGTTGCTAAGAAGAGTGAAAGGAAGAAGGGGAACTCCAAGTTAAGTGAGAGAATCTGTCTCAAAAAAGGAGGACATAACCACGAAAACCACAGTGAACTATAGCAATGTTCCCATCTTCTACCAATTACCTAAACATCCAAGAATTGTAAATTCATAGAAAGGACAAAAAAAAAAGGGAAACATAACACACCCTGGGAATATGTGTTGGTGAAATCATTATAGAGAACAGGATGGAGGGAAGAGCTCCCAGGGGCTAAAACTCCAACCAAAGAGTACACATGGGGGGACTCATGGCTCCAGCAGCATGCATATAGCAGAGAATGGCCAAGTCGGTCATCAATGGGAGGAGAGGACCTTAGCCCTGTGAAGGTCTATGCCCCAGTGTAGAGGAATGCCAGGGCCAGTAAGCAGGTGGGGGTAGAATGGTGAACAGGGGGAGGGGGAGAGGGAACAGAGATTGTTTTAATTTTTGTTTTTTTTAATTTT
>NW_022196903.1:524072-549738 GCF_008632895.1 Mastomys coucha
AAAAAAAAAAAAAAAAGAGGGGAAAGACAAATATCTTGCACCCCTGGAAAAAAATTGAAAATATAACTACAAGTATCTTTCTTCTGGACATGTTCTCACACAGACACATCTTCAAGGTCCTGCTCACTGCAGGCAGTCCATGGAAATTATACAAATATCCACTCACTGATGAGCGATGAAATTGTGGATGGCTATCTGTCTGTCTGTCTGTCTGTCTATCTATCTCTATCTATCTCTCTCTATCTCTCTCTATCTATCTATCTATCTATCTATCTATCTATCTATCTATCTATCTATCTATTTACCATCTAGTTATTTATAATCTATTATCTATCATATACATATGAATATAATCTATTTATCTACTTATTATAATATTCAGCTCTGGGAATGGAGATGCTGTTATTGACAACACTATGGAATGTCTTAGAAGACATAAGTCAGGGAAACAGAAAGAAAAATACTATATGGACACATGTATTGGCAAATGGCAATTTAGGCATAATCCAAAGGTGATTGGTTAAAGGAAAGGAAATGGAAAGACATTAAACAGAGAGTGCTAACTTCCAGTTAGCTGGGATAAGCAAGCCCAGGAGAGATCTAATATATGGCAAAAGATTACAGTTAGTAAGATTGTGCATTGAAAATAGACTAAGACAACTAGTTTTTGGTGTTTTTACCAGAAAAAGAAGTTGCCAATGAAAGGTAATAGCTATGGTAAGTTGACTACCTGTGATAATCACTTAAGGATATCTATATAAAAACATTAGGCTGTACATCTTAAATTTATACAGAAACAAATTTGATCTCTGTAATGATTTTGAAAACAGCAATTAAAATACAGATTAAAAAGCCATTTTATCACATGGGAGTGATGCATTTTTTTCTTATAGCCACAGTATTTGTCATATCTGAACAACTGTAGTTAGAAACAAACCAATGTAAATTACCAGTGCACCTGGACAAAGTCCAGTAGCTCTTCACCCGCGATTTCTACCTCAAGGAAACTGAATGTGCATTATAATCACTTGGTGAGATTCTGTATTATCTCACTTTCATTTTTGTCCTTTATTTTCTATATACTGTACCAGGAATATGATCATACATTTGAAAACTTTAAAAATCTATTAACTTCCTATTCTTGGGTAGAACTGTTAGTTAGGAAAGTAATTAAAAGCAGTACTGGTTTAACTAGAAAGTTACAGTTAGCCAAGTTGGGACCAATGGTTAGACCTGCTTGCAAAGGTGAGGTCTAGGACAGTTTTGGCAATTCAGAAAAGAGTCAGTTTATGAGATGTTTATGTGGAAAGATAAAATGTGTAGTAGCACATAAGAGTATTTCTCAAAGCTTTTTCAATTCTCCTTCCTAGCCTTTCAGAGCCTTTGATCACCAAGTGTGTCTTTATTGGCACCATCATATAACAGACTGTGTGGTCAAGATTAATGTCCATCTATAAATGCCATTACTACCCCCCTAGATCAAAACTCCTGGACATGCAACACACAATCATACGTAAAATTTGAGAATCACATCCTGTAAAGCCTAAGCTCTATGACTTGTTTTCAAACTTCAGGTAATTCAGTGCTGCAGAATTATGGTTGGCGGTGAAGCCAGAATTTAGAAGAATGTGTTTAGGATATAGACTCTCTATTCATCAGCAACACAGTAATGACTCAGACACTAGTATAAAGACTCAAGAGGGAAACAAGGCTGAGGAGATGGTCAGTGGGTCATGTGCTGGCTGGGCAAGCATAAAGACTTGAATTCAGGTCCTAGCATCCACACTAAAGCTGTGTGGAGTAGCAGGTGTGGGTAAAAACAGGACGTGTGTGTGTGTGTGTGTGTGTGTGTGTGTGTGTGTGTGTGAGTGTGTGTGTGTGAGTGTAGAGACAAGTTGATCTCTGAAGCTCATTGACGCGCTAGCTTATCCCAGCTGATGCACCTCATTCAGTAAAAGATCCTCTCTCAAAAAAGTAAGGTAGAAAGTGGTCAAAAAAGATGTGTGATGTCAACTTTTATTCTACAATACACTTGCATGCACACATATAAATACTCACATGAATAATATGTATAGAATATGCATGCATACACATATACAATGTTTTGATATAATTGAAAAACATTACAGAGTTTTAACAAATGAATAACCTGATCAGATATTTTGCCTGTTGAAAACACCATGGCATTAGTGTGGATAATTGGATTTGGAGCAGGCCTCAGCAACATGGGCACAAGATTGTTTTGAAATCATAGAGAATGGTCATAACAAGCATATATATGTATATATATATGTAAACACACATATATATATATGTGTGTGTGTTTATGTGTATATATACATATGTATATGTATATGCACTTGATAAATAGTTTTGCGTGACTATGAGACTGAAGGGAAAGGGAGTTATTCTAGCTCTCATGTCTGCTTCTCTCCATGTACTCTAGCATAACCTAATACACAGATACTATATAATTTGACACTTGTATATGTTTCCTCATTTTTTATTTTCAAAAGATACACTTTCAAAAAAGCAGAAGCTTATAAAGATCAAGTCTTGTCACCATAATGGAGTTCATCCGTTTGAAAGAGGATTAACAGAAACCATTCAGGTAATTTTGTTTTATATCTACTCTTGAGGACCATTCTATAGATTTAACTCTGTTGCACCATCTCAGGGATTTTTACAGCCTGAGAACAGACATAAAAAGATAGTCTCTTACTGGATAAGATCATGAGCTAATGGTCTGCAAGGCTTGGAGGCAAGGATACCTGGAGATAGCACAGCACAGGGAATATGAAGTTCTCTTTCAGTTTCCATGGTTGTTACGATGCTTGTGATAAGGGAGACAGGAGTCCTATTAAAGAATACTTTAAATAAACACCTTATACATTCTGTTTATGTGGCCTGGGTGTGTGTGCATGCATGTGTGTTTTGTGAAGGAGACAGTCATCTATTCCATCTGTCTGATGAAAACACTAACAGGGAATTTTTCTCAGGCTGACAGTCAGTGGTAAGGAGTTTCCTTTTGTCTGGAAGATGCTTCATGACTAACTTAACGATTTCTTTCTTGTTTTCAAGTTTAAAATTACTCTTAACATTAAATTGGCAATCCCATCTTCCCCCCTTGCCTCTATGAGAGTGCTCCCTCACCCACCCACCCACTCCTCACTCCTGTCTTCCATCCCTGGCATTTCCTTACACTGGGGGGTCGAACCCTCTCCCCCCACACCCAAGCCAGGCCCTAGGGCCTTCCTCCCATTGACTTCTCACAGGGCCATCCTCTGCCACATATGAGGCCAGTTGTGCTTGACATGTTTTTAATGAAATGACAGGGTCCTGAGCGTCTAGAATGGCTGTGTGAGGAAGTTCTCCTTCTGACCAGTGCTGAACCAATGTGTGCACATAGGCTGAGTTGGGCCTGGGATCTTCTAAGGATTTTGCCTGTAGGGTGGTGTCTTAGTTAGCGTTTTCATTGTTGTGAAGAGACAGCATGACCAAGGCAACTCTTTAAGGATAACATTCGGCAGGGCAGTGGTGGCACACGCCTTTAATCCCAGCACTTGGGAGGCAGAGGCAGGTGGATTTCTGAGTTCGAGGCCAGCCAGGTCTACAGAGAGAAACCCTGTCTTGAAAAAAATCAAAAAGAAAAAAAAGATAACATTTAATTGGGGCTGTCTTACTGGTCAGATGTTCAGTCCATTATCATTAAGGTGGGAGCATGTCATAGGCATACATGGTACTGGAGGAGCTGAGCGTTCTACAACTTCATCTGAAGTCTGCTAGGAGAAGACTGGCTTCCTCAAGAACTCAGGAGCAAGCCCTCAAAGCCCACCCCTATAGTCACACACTTCCTGCACAAGGCCACACCTACTCCAACAGGGTCACCCCTCCAAACAGTGCTAACTCCCTGTGCCAAGCATATTCCAACCACCCCAGGTATCAATGTCAGCAAATATGTTAATTTGCCTATGGAGAATCTAAGAGCTTCTAGAATTCCTAAAGGCTCTGTATTACTCAGGATATAATCCCAAAGCACAAAAGACTCTGTTTATCTTCACTGTCTACATACAGCCACTGAGGAGTTCCAAACATAGGCTTTTTATTCAAACAAAACTTTTTAATAACATGTTACTTTCTCTTGTTGCTAAGGCACAGATTGTATTTCCTAGCCTTGAAAAACAAATGTGACCAATGGATGAAACCAGAGTATTTCATAAAACACTGGATTTGGTTGAACACTTTCCCTGGCTTCTGGCAACTTGCTCAGCGTGTTTATTTCCAATATGGAAATTTGATTGCCAGGTCTAGAATCTTGGCTAAGGACCTTATTTTGTGTGTGTATGTGTGTGTGTGTGTGTGTGTGTGTGTGTGTGTGTTTATGATAGATGTTCAGGTCCTATACATTTGTATATGTCTATGTACCAAGATCCTTATTTACTTTGATGCTCATGTTGTCTCTTTTTATGTCAGTGTGAGCTACTTAATGCCACTCTCCTGTCTATCTACCATCATTCGTCAGTCTTTGATTGCTTCTTGAATTTTAGAATAATGTGTCCCAGGTTCCTCTGGATAGTTCTAGGGACAGACTTGGGTTTGGAGACTTGGAAGAGGGCTGATTCTTGTTAATAACATATATGATTAGGAGAACATGAGCAGAGATCAATTGTCCTTAGTGCGAGGCAGCTGCCATGGCTATAAGAAGTTTTAGTGGAAGAAGGGGAATAACCTTTATCCTGAGAAACACATGGTCTGTGCTCATACTAATATTTCTAATCCAAGCTTAAGGTTTCGAAGATCTTTATTTTTTTTCAAAAAATGTATGCTTCTATGTATTATTTCTCTTGAAACTAAAATCCTTGACTCCAGAGATGTCTCCAATTTTATTGAATATATAGTGCCATAAAATAGCCTATACATTGTAGGTTCACAATAGTAACAATGGCTCAGCAATAGCCAATCACACTTAAAGTACTTTTTAATACTTTCTCTGATTTCTTTAGAGTTTTTAGACCCTTGGGTTGTATATTGCTGAGGATTCATGGTCACATATTGTTTCTGAAAGCCACTAAAATTAAAATGCTATATTTGTGTACACATTTTGCTATTCAATTGCTTCTTGGATCCCCAACTCCATTTGTTTCAGTGTTTAAAAAGCACTTAAATTATTTCCTTTACCTTACTTAAACTTATGTAAAATATAATAACATGTTCAAAGTCAAAACTACAAAAGAGTCGTTTATCTAATCTCATCGAGTATCCATTAACTCTTTGTTGCCTCAATTCTGTTCCAAGTTCCTATCAATGCAATATATCAATGTCTTCAATAATGCCCGAGAGTGGGTTCGGGTTTTTTGTTGTTGTTGCCCTAGTCCCATTTCCTCACTGTATTCTTGTGTCTGATTATAAACAAACACACACTCTGCTCGTGCCCCACCTGTCACTTCCTCTGCCAGTTTTACTTGCACATTCAGTTTGTTTCCAGTTTTCTGCATCAGTCACTCTGCTCATGCCCCACCTGTCACTTCCTCTGCCAGTTTTACTTGCACATTCAGTTTGTTTCCAGTTTTCTGCATTAGTCAATACCCTCAAGCATACCCATGTGTTTGAAATAATCATGATAGGTTTTCAGATGAGTATCCTCTCAGGCAAAGAGTATTTGTAGTTTTGTTAAAGAATTAGCGGTGGTAGTTACACGCCTTTAATCCCAGGACTTGGGAGGCAGAAGCAGGCAGATTTCTGAGTTCAAGGCCAGCCTGGTCTACAGAGTAAGTTTCAGGACAGCCAGGGCTACACAGAGAAACCCTATCTCGAAAAAAACAACAAAACAAAACAAAACCCAACTTTTAAATGTTAAACTTACTAAAATGATATGTACAATTCTTGTCTTCATTTTTCCTTTTACAGAGAAAGAAAAACTATCTTATTGTAATAACCACCTTTTAAAAGAATTTATTTGTGAAATTCAAGTTAAATTATACATGTATTTTGGCACAGGATACATCTTATATAATACGAAAGATCCAGAAATTTCTATTCTCCAAATCATTTTGTCTGAGGGAACAGTGTAACCCATATGGTCAAAGAATATTTCACTTGTCAAATATGGAAAAATAAAGAAACACAGAATTAAATATATAATGATTTTTTTCTAGGAAAAATGATTTTCTTTTCATAAATTACCAACATTTTAAATTCATCCAATAAAAATTATACCTTTGAAATAACTCTCCTTCTTCATAATATTGCAGTTTGGCAAGAAAGGAATGCAAGGACACTTGGCAAGGTCTAAGTAATACCCCAGGGGAGTGATTGGATAAAGTGTTCATAAATCGGCTGCTTGTCTCCTGCAGCCTAAAATTTAATCTAAACTTTTAAATTCGTAATGAAACGGTTTTGCCATTCCTGTTGATGCTCATATAGGTTAAAATTACAAACTTAAATTGTCTTCTGTTATTTTAATAACCATTGTCTTCTGAAGTTAGTACTAGCTTTCCTAAGAAGTTGGGCAAGTCATGTTCACATTTGTATCTGACCACAAAGATTCGGTCTCTTAAAACATTTGAACAGTACATTGAAAATGATAATTTCACATTTGGAAAGCAGCTTGGTATGAATAAAAACTCACAGGTTAAAAAAAGTAATGCATCGGTAAAATCAGAGGAGCGAATTACTAATGATTTGTTTCCTTAAGTATGAGAAAACGCTTAAGAATGAAGCTTCCAAAATCTGGGCAGGAAATCACTTATCTTCCTTCTCTTGGGCTTCTTCCAGCCTAAAAACAACAAAATAACAATTATCGTATGGCTTCAGTCTGACGTTCAATTTAAATCAACTTTTCTAGCACACTTTTGATCTCACCTTATTTCATCTAACTTGGTTATAAAGCCATTACTGTTCTACATGTGAAACTGAAGCTATGACGACTGTCTCCTCCAGATAGACAGTATATGCCTGCTGTCTGAGAAATCAAGGCAGCACACACCAAGGTGCTATGTGTGTAGGATTATCACAGGAATGGCCATTTGACACTAATAAAATGAATACAGAAAGTAGTATTTGCCTTTGGAATTAATCATTTTCTTTGCTTGATGATTAAATAAGAAAAGCTTTACTACCTTTAATGCAGGCACGGCTACAAGCATCCAGGTAATAAAAATTATTTTCATTCCCACCACAGCCAGTATAGGTGAAGGTCTCACATGTTTTGTTTCTTGAGTTAAAATAATAACGGGTCACATTGGCAGAACACAGACCTTCATCCTTTGGACTGGAGCAAAATGATGGAACTTTATGAAAAAAGAAAAAGAAATTAGAAATACTGTAATACCAGACTAAGAGACAGTGATGCTCAGTGGAGTCTAGATGGAAGGAAATCCCACAGAGACCTCATTCTGAATCCAAAGTATTGAACCATTCAAAACAGGTCAGATGGAAGCTTACCTGCTCTATTTTGATTGTTCTATTATTTTTATGAAATTAAGAATTTAAATTGTGTGTGTGTGTGTGTGTGTGTGTGTGTGTGTGTGTGTGCGTGCGTGTGTGTATGGCATGCCTGTGTGGCCTATGTTCTGTGTTTATATCTTCCATCTCCAGTCAAGACCTCCCATACCCCTCCTTCCCAATTTATAAGCTGAAATAATGCCTTCTAAACCTGTGTGTTTACACACTTTTCTATGTAAAAAGAAGTTAAGCCTCCAACTGGACATCCTAAAATGGGCTTAATTTCAGAAGACAGACCATGGCATACTTTGACATTCTTGGGCTAGTACCATCACCTGGAACTTTTACATACATTCAGTACTTGATTATGTATATTCAACACAGTACAGCAACACAGCTCTAACAAAACTCTTTGCCCAAGAAGATGTCATGATTTAATTTTTTTAACTCTGTGTGTCTCTGCTATATCTGGTGGATATGGCTGAAGAGATGGGGAAAAGAGAGAAGGACAGAATACTTTTTGTGGTATAATTACCAAAAAATACAGAAATTTAACCAAGGTCTTAGCCCTATATATTCCAATAATAATACTACTTTCATACATTTCTGAAGTCTCTGCATTTATTGGTGTATGCTATATTTTATCAGTTACTTTAATTGGTATAAAAACGGGTTCCATTATAATATATCATTGTGCATGACCCCTCCCCCATTACATTCCCCATCTCTCATTCACAAAGTTACTTGTACATTTACTTTTCTCAAGAGTCCCTGCTCCCTATTTCACACACACGTGCGCACACACACACATGCTCGCACACATGCACATGCAAAAATGAGGAAAAGCATTATGTCCCTCTCTATCCATTGGACCCCTTCCTCTATGTTTTATGTACAAATTGAAGACATGGATAATACAATATGAATGTCACTAATCTAAACATTACTTGGGACATTTCAGAGTTTTCCAAATTCTGGAACATCTGCATGTATATGAGATTTCTTGCTGATGGGGTGCTAAGATGAGATTCTAAATAAGAAGTTCATAGTGTTTCATATCCACCTTGCATGCAGGGCTTGAAGATAATGTAACAGCATATTAGTGTGCCTCCTTTTTTACTGTTATCTGTCAGCTGAGGTCAAGTGTGGAAACTTCCATATGGGAAGCAAGCCCAGTGCTAGGAAGTTTCTGGTTTCGAGATTTCACATTACAGAGTTTCTAATTAGAGATGTTCAATTGATGTTCCCCAGGAACAAGAGAAAAAGTAGCAACTTTTTGCTAATAGCCTTTTCACAGTCCAGCTTTGAGAATTTTGCACATCGTTAACCTTCAACTTGTACCCACACATGGAAAAATAGGGCATAATGCTTCCTATAGGGCAGAAGTTGTTAAAGTCAGCACACACACACACACACACACACACACACACACACTCACACTCACAGAGGCATGCAGTCATGCGGGCTCACATGACATCACATAATTGTATAATCACCAGCACACAAACAATATAAATTTCAAATCTAATTATTGATCTTCATATAAAAATTTTGAATGAAGACTTGAACTAGAAGTACCACAATAAATGTACTTACTATTTCTCCTTGGTTCACATAAGCTCTTACACGTAGCTTCCTCGGAGAATACGTTCATAGTCCTACTACACAGACCAGGCCTAAGGGGCTCACATGTCATGGTTTTCAGGTTGAAGAAAAACTGTATATTGGGCTTATCACATGGATATGTTCTGAGTTCTAATCGACAAACTGGAAGAACTTCTGGGGGAAGGGAAAACAATAAAACATGTTATTCAAAGTAATCTTCTTTGGCTGTTATGAAGAACAGAAACAAGTTTAGTGAGGAGTTGGGGTAAGAAGAACAAACCTTATTCACTCTCGACAAGAATGTAAATGGGCAGGCGTAGCCACTAAGGTAATCATCAGGGTAGGTCTTCCAAAAGTAGAATAGTTCTATCACGTGACCCAATTCTATCCAAGTCACGAGTGTAGCTAAAGAGCCCTGAGTGTACACATCACAAAAATATCTGCATATGCTTCTGTATTCCTTACACAACAGCTGAAGAATGGAGACACCCTAGTTGTCCAATAACAGACAGTTTTTTTTAAATAAATGTGGCTGAATTACAATGGAATGTTTTTCAGATGAAGTTAAAGCTGAAGCTGCAGTGTTTCTAGGGAAATGTGTGAAACCGGAGAATGTCATGAAAAACAAAACACTCAACACTCAGAAAGACAAACAGCAGGCATTTCCTCTCATAAACACTCTAGCTTGAAGTGTATGTCTGATGGAAGTAAAAAGGTAGACGAATGATGTGGGGAGAGGGGCAAAGAATGCACAGAGCGCATGCCTTATGAGAGTTGATGGTGTGGCTATCTAGGAGCATGTGGTGTGAGAGCTGAAGGTATAAGGACCAGCAAAAAGGGACAGAGGATGAGGAAGGTACAGAGGGAAGGCGAGAACGTACAGTGATATGTATGCATGAACGAGACTAATAAAGCCCACTATTTGGTATGCTAACCCAAGAAATTAATAAGATGCTAATAAAGACCAAAATGGCCTTCTTAGTAGTACTTGTAAAACATTACCATCAGTTCTGAAACTACTGGGGGATGATAACCTTATTTCACACTGGAATAGTGAACTCCAAAAGTTCGCCCGTTCATCTGAAGGTAAGCTTTTGACAGAGTGAGCATGATACAGCTTTCAAGTTCCATAGAAAGACTGCTCTCTGTTTCTGTATGAAAAGCTATTCCTACCAGTACAGATTTCTTCCTGGCTGAGTTCCTTGGTGGTCTAAGCCCCACACCATCCTTAATAGATATAAGTATAAAATGTCAAAGTAAAAGAAAACAGACTCTTGTGAAGCTTGGCTGTCTACACCCCGACACTAACCCAAGTGTCAAGAAACAAAAGTAAAGTCAGATAATGAGCTAAATCACACTTCAAAAAATAAGAACCAATAAAAAAGATTCCCCATGGATGGGTAATGGACGGGAGGCAACAGTGGTCTCAAAGACCTTATGCCTGCAACTGATGACAGATGCAAAAGAGCATCAGTGCCTTCCCCTTGCACTGATTATGACCTGAGATGGGCTCATTTGGGTGTCTTTCCCAAAGTTTACAGGCAGATTTGCAATGGAATCTGCTAGTGAGGTAAACTCTGTTAGTGGTTGTAGATTTGGAGTTCCTTTGAGAAACTTCAAAGCAAGCATGTGGAAGGTGGGCACCAACTCTGACCCGCCCCTTTCGTGCAGAGCCGGCTGAGTTCTGTGCACCCCCGGAACACTTACTCTGGATATTTCCGCAAGTGTGTTCGCAGAGTTCCCGACTGTGGAAGTTGTTGGCATTACCCAGGCAGCCTCCATACTTGAATCTGCGGCACTTCTGCTGGTCTCTGTCATAGTAGTACTTGTAGGTAAAGGCCTGACAAGGTCCCAAATCCAAGGGCAAGAGGCAGATCTCTAAGTTATTCACTGTAAGATGGTCAGAAGGAAAGAAACAAGGGAGTCAGATTTGGTGCCTGGCAGGGACTGGAAGATCTAACTCCAGAGCTCACCACAGAAGTTTCTGAACCAAATAGGGAGCGGCAGGGACCTAAAGACAGCCCAGCAAGGAAGTGGGTGTCTAGAGGCAACAATAAAGGGCACGGGGATCCTGGTCCGATACCTTGGGCAGATACTGAAGAGAGACCAAGAGCGTAGCCCACAAGGAGCAGCGGCAGATTCCACAGTCGCAAGGGTGTAGCGGGGTCCATAGTGCCTGGTGGTGCTGTGGCTCCCTGGACGCGGGGAGGGAGGAGAGTGCTGGTCGCCTGCTGGCAGAAGAGCGGCCTTTAAGCCACCCCTGGACCCCCGACGGGGCGGAGCGCCAAACAGGGCTGATTCACGCCTGAGGCAGTGGCCCATCCCGCCCCCACGTTCACTGTGTCCCAAGAGGAATTTCCCCGGAGCTGAGAAGTTGAGCCTGATTCCCAAAGTTTTGCCCGCAGCCAAGGGTGATGCCTGTGGAGCGCTTGTGTCAGTGATGGGAAGTGGGCTAGCCAGAGGGAAATCACCCACGGAGGATTGCTCAAGGAGACAACTGACAATTTGCACCTTCACCACAAAGAAACCTGAACCCCGCCGGAGCAAGAGTTTGAGAGAGATAAGGGAAAGACGATCTATTCTTATGAACCCTTGCTCTTCACTATGGACTCTGAGATAGATCATCAATCTATTCAGAAGGGATTCCACTCCGTAGAAGTTTTAAGGTAAAACTGATAGAATCTCCCCCCACCCCCCGTAAAAGGTCCCCACCCTAATCAAGAATCGCAACACAGTTTTTTCCTTTCTTTTTTCTTTTTTCTTTAATTGGATATTTTCTTTATTTACATTTCAAATGTTTTCCCCTTTCCAGGTCTCTCCTTCAGAAACCCCCTATCCCATCCTCCCTCCCCCTGCCTCTATGAGGGTGTCCCTCACTCACCCACCCACTCCCCACTCCTGTCTTCCCTCCCTGGCATTCCCTTACACTGGGGTGTCGAAGCCCCTTCCCCCCACACCCCAGGCTCTAAGGCCTTCCTCCCATTGAGTTCTCACAGGGCCATCCTCTGCCACATATGAAGCCGGAGCCCTGGGTCCCTCAGTGAGTATTCCTTGGATGATGGTCCAGTCCCAGGGAGCTCTGGCCTGTTGACACTGTTGCTCCCTCCACAGGGCTGCAACTCCCCCTCAGCTCCTTCTATCCCTTCTCCAACTCCTCTATCAGAACCTGTGCTCAGTCCAATGGTTGGCTGTGAGCACTGACACAGTCCCATGGATCCTAGGCTGGCTTTGAATTCATTGTGTAGTCAAAGATGAACTTGAAATTTTATCCTCCTGCCTCCACCTCCTCCTGGTTGCTGAAGAACTAGTGAGTTTTCGTCATCCCAAAAGCTCCCTTTGAGACACAAGCCTGTACTAAGGCAGAGCAACTGACTTCTGTGCCCATACAGAAGTTTTGGCCATTCTTAAATTTCATATGCGTAAGACTTTAAATGAAGTACTCCTTAGGTTTATATTCTTGTTAGGTTTTTTTCAAAATTTAATTTAATTCATTTTTATTTATTTATTTATTTTGTTTTCTGAAACAAGATCTAATGTAGGCCAGGCTGACTTCCAACTGGCTCTGTCACAAAGGATAAACATCAACGAATGACTGATCCCTCTCTCTTACTCTACCACTTTCTAAATGCTGAAACTAGAATCCTGTGTCACCCTGACTGCCTGATGGTTTGTGGTTTTTTCTCAACTACTTTTTTGGTAATGTATCTATGTTGTGTTGTCGGCAGTTCAAATTTGAAATCCAACATGCCAACGCCACAAAGTTTCTAGCTTATATGTATGAGTGAAGGTGTAGAATGTGATTTTCACTATTCTTGCAGAAACAGGTGTTAGAAGCGGCCACAAGATTGTCTGGGATGGTTCTGGGGTGGTTTTACATCCTGACTGCAATGATTACCTTTGCAAAAGGAACATAAAAGTCCAGAGAGATCTGCGTGGCAAATTTTGACGTGTTGGTAAACTCCTTCGCACATATCCTAATCTGCACAGGTATTACAGTCTACTATTTTTCTGAGACAAATAAGATTATGGCCAGCCTTTGTTTATATGACATCAAAATCAGCATTGAAATTTTACATGCGGTTTTTTGGGAAAATCTGGGGGAACTTTAACAGACTCTCTTGATAAATGTGTCTTTTCTTCTTTCTTCTTTCCTCTTGTTTAATCTGACATTCTTTAATGAATAACTAGCCCTGAATTTTTTTTTTCCTGAAAATACTAGGGATTTAAAGAAGATCTCTTTCAAGCTTCTGGAAGATTCTGAAGAGTACAACATACTGGTTCACAGTAGGCCAGCACTCTGGGGTTGCTCATACATTACAACTTGTCCTGTCTTCAGGTCAAAGGGTCGAGTCAGATGCTTTGGAGACTAGCCTGGTCTGAAAGTGCTGCTAGCGTTACTAGAGAGCAATGCTAAAGGACAGTCAGAGGTCCCAAAGCTTAGCCACTGACTGGGTGGGAGAGATTAGAAGAAAGAATGGGCGAGGGCCAGTTGTCTCACCAATTTACAGGTGCCATACTTTGAAGGTGGCCAGTTTCCAGCCAGGCCTGAAGCTTCTTTCGCCTAATGAAAAGTTGGGCAGAGGTGAATATAATCCATGAGCCAGAGCCAGCTTAGCCTATAAATCACTGAGATAGCCAGCAGATTCTAGAAGACAATCAACTTCCTCCCACATTCTAGGGAGAACAGGATTAGGCCCTCCTAGTACATTCCACACAGTATCAGAGAAGGGGAATTTTAGAAACATTTCACCAGGGTCATGTTCAGAAGAAAAGTTAGCTCCAAGTTTATGTATTTACGTATTCCCTTCCAGAATACAATGACATATATCTACAAACTGGACTAAGAGAGATTTCAAAGACAGACACTGAATGAGAGTTTTGCTTCAATGCTGACTGACGACTGTTATTTCTTTGCCCTATTTTGAACTAGTGGATATGCTTTAGCCTGCTGCTCCCAGGAAATGAATAATGAGCCTTTTGAACAGGGGCAGATTTTTTTTTTTTTGAAGTTGGATGGTTTGCTAAGGAGATAGAGTTGGAAAAGAATCAGAGAACAGAAGTTTATTTCTTGTTTTCTTAAACACTCCAAGCCTCAAAGACTAATTCCGTAACAAAGTTCAAGGCTGGATCCAGATGTGTAATGCAGGTTAGACAGAAAGGGTCTGAGCTCACAAGGAAGTTGTCAGCTTCTTGCACAGAGACCATTCACATCAGACTTAGCCAGGATCCCACTGACAGCCGTGGCCGACTACTTTAATCTTGTGTGTTAGCCTGGGTCAGGAAGCAGCACTAGGAAATGGCCTTGTGGGACTGAAAGTTAGTCTTCTTCCCATGAACTCTCCCTCTCCCTCTCCCTCCCCCCCCTCTCTCTCTCTCCTTGGAGTTAAAGAGGGCACCTCCTTGCATAGAAGGAGTCACACCAATGAGGGAACACTGTGCAGCAGTTCTCTGGGACTGAGCTTCACAGCTAAGGGAAGTGCATTCCAACATTCAGGACCCTCAGAGCAGCTCTCAGGCTGGCTATAGAAGTGGAGCTTAAGAGACCTCTTCTTTTCCTGTGATGTAGCATCCCTTAGACACAGGCTAGAACAGACCATTGGGTCTGTTAGTTTCTGCCCTCTTTTCTGTGCCAAATGGAGTGTATCGTGAAGGCTGCTGTGACCTTTGACTGAGGGAAGAAAGTTGAATAAGAGGGATAGTAACAAGCTTGAGAGCACCAAGCCAGGCTGTCGGGGAAGAACTGACTCCTTCTAATTGAAGAAGATTTGAGTGTTCTAATATAAAGGAATTTAATTTCTGAGAGAGACTCTGATTTCATAGAACATATGCCTTGAGACATGTGGGAAGAGAAAGATGACTTCTGCAGCCACATGGCATGGCATGTTCTTGTCCTTAAAGCTGTAGGTCACAAGCTCAAGGACCATTCCTTTGTCCAAAGTCAACAGGAAGAGGAAAGCTATGAGGAAACTGACAAAATGTCTTCCTGATTGACTCATTCTTACCACAAGTGACAGTCATGCTGGCTGTGGCTAAAGAGACACTCAAAATAGTTTAGTGTTCTGTAAAATATAGGTTACTGGGTTCTTATGTTTTCAATACTAAACAATACCAGAAGTATGTGGGTTTTACAGAGGTAGAAACTGAGATCTAGAATCCAAAAGTACCTGGCTATGTTTATAAACTGCCATTGCTTGCAGAACTACAATTGAAACCTAACATGCTGGAGTCCCAGATCTGCTTTCTTTCCAACTTCCAGCTCTGAACTAGGTGTCAAGCCCTAAGTACTGAAATTCAATACAAAAGCTCTGGTGAGTTCTCAGCCTCTCTAGACATACCTTATATTTGCTCCTGGTTCCTCTACCTTGGCCATAACAAATGAATCTGGAGGAAATCTGCATTGTATTAACATATACAGTTTCCAATCCTTCAGTGTATTACCCAGTCCTCTAACAGTCCACAGGCTTTTCAGTTGACTGAGAACTTACAGAAAGAAGTGAGACAGTTTCCATCTTTGTTAGCCTCTGAGGAGAAAAGCACCATGTCTAGGTCTTAGTAAATAATTGGAGGCAGTTGAACTATGTGACTTGGTTTACATTTCATAGCTTCATTTTAAGGAGTTAGAGGGATGATCTAAGAAGCAGAAGTTCTGACTACATGTTAGCGAACACTGTCAAAGGAAGGTTGGAAGGAAGTCCAGCAAGCAGCAAGGAGGAGTTCACACATCTACTAAGAAGGGCAGATAATCTCCTTTGAGAGATGGGAGTCAGAAGGGTCTTGTTAAATACATCTCAGTCAATTATACATTTTCCTAGAGATTTGGGCCACTTGGAATGTAGTTTCTCTAATTCACCCTCTTTGAGACTGCAGGTGTATTTGAGAATATAATGCAATGTAGATCCACCCAAAATGATGTACAGACTTTTTTACCTCAGTTGAAATCACATAAAAGAGTTCTTAAGGTTGAGTGGTAAGTCATTCCAACTTTAATTCTTTGGCCAGAGGAAATGGGACAGACTGATTAAGAAAGAGCTGTCAACTAAGCAAGGGCAAATATGAGAATGTGACATCAAGAAAAATAAGAGAGATGATTCAAAATGAAAAGAATTTAATAGTATCACATACTGGTTTTAAAAAAATGTAAGAAAATGCATAGATTTTTAAAAAGTAGTTTTGTGTGACCTTAGTGACACCTCTTTTGAGTATCCCATGTACTAAGTCACTCTTTAAAATGTTGTAATATGTGTGGAGGAGTCAGGTATGGAATTTTACACACTGGTGAAGTCGTATCAGTGCTCAGAAAGTTTCATATTTGGGGGTATTTTGCATTTGGGATTTTAGGATTAGGGCTACTCAATCAGTAAGACATTTGCTCATTGCTACCGTTCAGTACCAGGAGCGCTCTAACTCAGATGTCTTTTACCCAACCATGAAGCTCACAATTCATCTGAGAGCAAACAGATAGAAACACAGTAAATATATTGCCATAATGCTCTAGAGGAACATCTGCCCAAACTGATAATCAGATTAGAGGATTGAGAGAGGTAATCAGCAAAGCCCTCATTTTCAGTGTTATATTTAGCATAAAGCAATAGACCTTGACCTTTCAAACGTAGACAGCTTTTCTAGCAAAACAATGGTCACTTTGATAATTTAGACAAAGTCCATGTTGGCTATGCATTAATTATAAATGCTATATGCTCTCTAAATTTTCATTTGTTTTAGCTTATGTGGGAAAGGTTTTATATCTTAAATTATACACGAGAGATAACCTACCATCTGTGTGACTGGCAGACTGTAGATGCAGTTTGAAAGAGAGATGCATCTCTCAGGACTGTCAGTGCCTTTCTCAGAAGATTATTAGCTGATGGAGAAACTGAGTTGAAAGAACTTCTGCACTGGAAAGAGCTGAGTATGCTGGCCTGCACTGCTTGTACTACATCAGCAAGGGAAGGATGAGATGCTCCTGCCGTCCAAATGAATCTACCAAGCACCCTCTCTTCCATCCTCTTACTATGGAATTGCTATAGTTCCCACTGTATGGTTGAGGAATCCTGCCTTCCTCCCTACACCTGTGTAAGCATGTCACTTGTGGTTGTCCTTGTTTAGCTTGTTTCCCCAGGAAAGAACACACCGATTGACTGTCTAGTACCAAATGGTCAGTCCTAAGAACGTACATACAAATCACATTATACAGACCAAGCATGCCTTTATGTATTTAGAATATATATGTATATACATGTATTTGTGCAACAAGAGTTAAGGATAGAAAAGAGATCATGAATTTGAAAGAGAACAAGCAAGGGTATGTGAGAGGTTTTGGGAGGGAGAAAGGGAAGTGGAAAATGACCTAATTATATCATTATATCAAAGAATATCCTTAAAGGAAGAACTACTCTGGACCAATTTGAAATCAATTCTTTGACTGCTGTTTGAAATCTTTTCCTCTTTTGCCCTTTCAGAGTCTTTATCCCTTGATTCCTACAAAAATCGTTTCTTACACTATTTAGCTAGAATCTTCTCCAGGTTTTAATAGTTTCTATCTATACTCTCCCCCTCCTTCTCCCCTCTTTCCCCCTCTCTCCCCTTCCTTTACCCCCTTCATCCTCTCCATTTCAAGCATTTGCTAAACATTCCTTGGTAACTCCATGTCCTAATAGGGCTCCAATCCTTTCTGTTGCTTAAATTTTCAGTCAAATTTACCAAAAGTGTTTATGGTTCTATCTGCCTCCACTTCCTCACCTCCTGGTTTCCCCTTCCTCTGCATTCCCTTCCAAACAAAGTTCCATATTATGGAGAGAAATAATAGGAGATGCTTTTATCAAAGACAATAGTTGTCACATTTTACAGGACTTCTCAGTACAGGTAATACCCCAAGCAGTTGTAACCAACATTACCCCAGATTACATTTCTATTTCTATTTTGTTCACCTTTCCATCAATGCTTGACAATTGTTAGTCCTTCTTCATATTTGAAATGTTTTTCTTAGTCTTCATCTCCCATTCTTCTACCTTTCACCTACTTAGCCACCTCCTTCTCAGTGGATCTGTTCCTTTTCTCTGGCTAAGTAGTAAAGGTTGTGAGAACCCAGCAAGCCAAGGCAAAGAGAACACTTCACATTCTAAAAACTTTGTACACACGCATGAATACACATGCCTACATCAACATATAATTGGGTTTACTTTTTATCCATCCTTTGAATCATTAACATTGTCTACTTAACATCTCCACTTAGATCTCCAACAAACAACTGAAACATTCTATGTCTTAAATTGATCTTTTGTTCGTGTATCTCCAGTTTTTAAAAATAAGTAAATGACACTTCAGTGAAGCTTCTTAAGGTTTGTTCTCTAAGTGTGTTTCCATATGGGCTCTCATAAGGCTTTCAGTATTAGCTATTCTTCATTATATTCCATCCTCTGTACTCTATGCTACCCTCACATCCCCCCCCCCCGTTTAATCCCCTTCTTTACGCCCGCCCCACTTACTTCTTATAACACTATACTGTATTTCCCTCTCCTTGAGAAATCACACAGTGAGTCCCTTACTTGCTCACCAATCTTTGTGGATGCTCTATATTTAAGTAAAGAGCATTTTTAAGACACAACAGAACAGATGCATATATGAACTCACAGAAACTTTGACAGTATATGCAAGAAAAACACAAGCTGGGGCCACATGGAGGAGGAAAAATGGGCACAGCCTCCTAGCTCTAGCCAAGAAACTATTTGAAAGTGATAGCTTCCAGAGAAGAGAAAAAGAGTTTTCTGTAATGGAGTGGCATTTGTAAAAGTTTCTTTTATTAGGCTGATGTGATTGATGCCTGGAGGCTCTTCTCTCTCTCTCTCTTTCTCTCTCTCTCTCTCTCTCTCTCTCTCTCTCTCTCTCTCTCTCTCTCTCTCTCTCTCTCTCTCTCTCTAGACTAGTCTTGGAAGCTTCTAGACTCTGCACAATCTAATCTAGGCCTACAATGTTTTCAGCCTCTCAGACTTGTTGCTTAATAAGTTTACCCTTTCTAATTCTTTCTGAATTTGGCTGGCTGATTCAATTCAGCTCTTCTGGGTCAAAATTCCTCTCTAAGCTGATTGATTCAATCTAGCCTCCCTCTTTCTCAGCCTCTCCTGAATTGCTTTGTTTGGCCTCACACTTTGGCTCCTTCTCATTCTCTAGCTCATTCTGTCTTCACCTGTTCTAGCTTGTTCTCTCCCTACCAACCTGTCTATGTACAACTGTTCGAGTAAAACTGCCTCTTTCTCTCTCTACGCTGCTCTTGTAAGTTACCTCTCTTTCCTCTCTCTTTTTGTAAGAGTTGGGCAGATCATATTCTGTCAGATTGTTCTCTTTTTATGCCACTCAACTAAATATCACTTTCAAACATGGGTGCTTCCTTCAGCAAACTATATTTACATACATTTTCTGGAATTAAAGGTGTGTAATAAGGGTATGTCTGTCTTCCTGCCAGAGGGATTAAAGGTGTGTGCTAAAGGCTGAGCCACACTGTCACCAGAAGCAGGGGTTTTGTTTGTTTGTTTGCTTTGTTTTGTTTTTTGTTGTCATTTTGTTTTGTTTTCAATAAATAACACAATCTCAGTGTCATAGAATGACAAATAAGACAATGAGTACATCAACCACACAGAAGAAGGCTCTATGATCAATAGTTGCTAACACAAATCAAACCTTAGTTTTTTGTTGTTTGTTTTTTGTTTTGTTTTGTTTTGAGGTGGACAGGGAATGGCCATTAAGGGAGCCAAAGACAGCTCAAGATCATTGCATTAGCTCTAGCCCAGCAGCATTTCAACCTCTCCATGGTCACTGAAACTGTGATCAGCCAGGGGTCCTTGCAGGAAGTTCAATATAAGGTGTGGGTTTTTCAGAACTCTGGTTCACAGTCCTCCATGTTGGCTAAGTATCACAGTTTGTGCATGCAGGAGCAGATATTAATTGTCCCTGGTTTTGTAAGGTTCAATCCTGTGGTCTGATGTAGGTAAGGATGGGTAGTAGGCAGTAAAGCAGCTTTTAGAAGAGAAGAGCCTGCAAAGACCTGAAAGAAGAGGAACCTCCTGGACTGAATGAAAACTTTAAAGAAGAGCCACCTACATTGAATAAAAACCTAAGTGCTTCTATGATCCATGCTTTATTTATATTATCTTATTATTTTATATTTGACATAGCATGAGACATACAATAGAATTAATTTGTCTAAAATTAAAATTACCTAGAGTACTGTCTGGCTTAACAAAGTGAGGCTAATAGAGGAGGGAAACACAATTTAACCAATCAAATTATGTTGTTTTAAAATTTGCTCATGCTATATTTATAATTATTTGTACTACATAGTTTAGTTTAGTTTATATTTTGAATATTTAAACATATCTGTTACTTTTCAGTGTGTTTATCCCAATCTGATTTTATATCTATAACTTCATATTGAGTGACTACCTCTGTGCTTAAGAAAGACTGGTCTTTGATATTCAGATTAGTTGATAATTGTTATCTGTGAATACTAACTTGACTTACTTCACTTGTATTGTACCAGAGTTTTAGTTTGAGAAAGTAAATGAAAAAAAGAAGACAGAAGAAATTGAATAGCAATACAGATACAAATTTAACAACATTTTTCTATATTGAATATTATTAATAATAGTGATTTACACAAATGATTAAAACTGTTAAGATCAGAATTTTATAGACCTTATAGACATAATAAGCCCTTTTATTCTTTTAATTCTTCATAGAAAAGAAAATGAGACTCCAGAAGTTACTGTGCTATTATCTACTTTCCTTTTTTATTAGTAAAATATGAATATTATTTAATTAATTTTTAAAATCCTGGTCAATTGAACTATAGGATATCTTAAATACTCACTCAAGAAATTCTGTTAAGGTTAACTGTTAGAAATTCTAACTGTTAACATTAAGACTTGTGATTATTAGAAATTGGAGTTTTAGGTGGAGATACAGTTCAGCTCAGTGCTTAAGAGAGATTTTCATTCTTCCAGAGGTGTCACGCCCACTCATCTACTCCAGTTACGTCTGTAATATCGGGGGGTAAAAGCCTGATTAAGGACAAGAGGCATTATGACTTCAAAGGGAGTTTGTGCCTCCTGGGTATTCAGTCAGTCGTTGGCATCTCCTAACTCAGATGTATTCTAGATTAGTCTTTCCAATCATCAACACGCCTTCTTATTTAGGCATAAAGGTACCCCAAGAAATGATTCGTAAATGGCTAAGATTGGGCATTGTTTCCTGGCCAGCACAACGTTCTAATATATCCTAATTTATTTCCAAGCTGTCCTTAGCTTGGAATTTCTCACAAGGAATCTGCCTTATCAGATAGGATGTCCTCAGAGTTAGCAACAGAGGTCAGGCACATAGTTAGAATTCTCAGGGCAGTCCCACAGAAGACAGAACTGTTTTACATACCAGAGAATAATTGAAGGTCTTCCCTCACTTAAGGGCATTAGCAGGAACTGCTAGATTGGAACTTCCTGTTGCTTGCCTCCAGCAGACCCAGGGAATTAGCATGGGAATACCAAAACAGCCCTAGCGGGAAGGGCACCATTGCTCTTCCTCCTGCTTCACACCTGGATACCTGATCTTACTGACGTTAATGTAACCATCCCCTGCCTAAGTGATCTTACTGACCTTCGTGTGACTGTCACCTGCCTATGTGACTTTTGTCATTTGCCCTGTTTTCTGTACACCATATGAGCCTGTTTTTCACTTTGTGCAGGGGCACTTAGACTGACTAGAACTAGAACTTAGGTGGACTAGGACTTAGATTCATGCAGTCCGCAGCCCCCTAGGCCCAGAGCGCTTGGGCGGGGAGGGGGGTGCAGCACCAGTCCAGGGGAGATGGCTGCTGCTTTAGACCCAGTGTGTTTCAGGTGTACCTCAACTGCTGAGCTGCCAGATTTGTCATTTATCTTTTGCAATGACTGTAAAAGCCTCATGCTGTTTTTAAGAAATACATTCAGATTCAGCAAGCACACTCTTGTGTCGACTCTGTCTGTCATTCACTGACTTGTTGCCCACCTGACCAGAACTCTCATCCCATGGAAAACGAGGTCTTCGTAACAAACCCGGTCCGTGGCACAGAGGAACTGAATTCGGTGTCCAGAACCAATGTCAGGGGCTCACAACCCCAGCTGCAAAGCATCTGGTGCCTGTGGCACCTGAGGGCACCTGTACCTGTACATATGCAGGCTTACACAGTTACTTACACACAGTTAAAAACAACAACAACAACAACACATGTGTGCATGCACACGCATTGTGACAGGATTAAGACAGTGCAGCATTTCATCTTGTCTTCTTGCTAACTCCATGTCTGGTTTAACTAGAATTGAATCACCTTGATGGAGAACCCCATGATCCCATGGAAAATTTCCCAGCTCTCTTCTAGGAAACAAAGGTCAGGATGTTTTAGCTAACTTGCCTAAGCTAGAACAGCATTAAAACAAAACAAAACAAAAGCAAACAAACAAACAAAACCAGACTCTCCCTCTCTGAAACTATCAACCAGCAAGAGCTCCTCCACTAGTGGGGGAGGGGTGTTTTCTTCCTGCCCTCCTCATCTATGCTGGGATTTTGTCTGGCTTGAGTTATGCATGCTGTCATAATAACTGTGCATTCACAGGTAAAACTGCCCTGCTGTGTCCAGAAAGCACTATTTCCTTCATATTTTTATTATCAATAGAAATATGGTAGTTCAATTGATTAGAGCCAGTTAATTTTCTTTTCAAATACAACTAACCCTACACAGAGATTTAGAGGAAAGAGAGTAATGTTTTGTTAATTTAAAATACATTTTAAAATTGAAGTTATGAGATCTTTTTCTTGTTCTACCAAGTCAGCGAAAACACTTGAATCTTTTGAAACATGAAAACTAGATCATAATGTAGAAAGTTTTGGTAAGGGAATGGTCATAAGAGGAACATGGCTAATGAGGAGACCACACCATTCCTATCTAGACCATTTTGAAACCTGAGGTAGCACTATTTTGATCACTTAGAGTTATATCCTTTAAGTATTAAGAATACTAAGCATTAGAAAACATACATAGTTGTAGTTCTAAGTGACTTTAAGAAGCATAAACAGAGGAGGCTCAGTTGTTCAGGAGAGACACTCATTGGTCACGTAGTCGATGGGTGTTATTCTCTGATTTTAAAGTGGGTGACTTTTGTTCTCAGAAGCTGGCACACATTTGCTGCAGGGAATCTTCAGAAAAGGGTTCTATAACTCATTTTGAATTTTTGTACCATATCTTAATACCTCATGTAATGCATGTTGTTTCAATGCAGATGAATCAAAATTTTTACCTAATTTTAAAAAGGAGGCAAAACATTTTATTTTGTGTTATAGTTAGTGTAGATCATAGAAGAAAACTAAATCTTTGGTTAACCTCAATACTGTTGGTATGATTTATTTATCTAATAGGGTAAATTTTATAAATAATTTAAAATCGTTGTCCAATTTGAAAATGAATTTCACAACAACTAGATAACTTGGCAGAAATGTCCCCAAATAATTCTTTTAGAGAGAACTTTCCCCAATGTTGAGACAGTGGCTATCCATTAATTGAAGCCTTTACTCAAGGGAGAGTGTATAAAACATAAAAGCAGAATCTAATTGCAGTTTTTATTTGGGGGCAGGTAGAGTAAGGATGAAATGAAGTCCTTCGTTTTTTAAGCCATATTTAAAATTATGTGCATGTGGTTATGTGTGTGTTTGTTTGTCTGTGTGTGTGTGTGTGTGTGTGTGTGTGTGTGTGCGCGAGCATACGCACACTATTGCACACTTGACTGTAATTGGATGCTACAGGCATCAGATCTCCCTGAAGCTGGCTAGGAGCATGTGTGCTGCCTTGAAGTGGCTATTGGGTATGGAAACTCAGCTCCTGCAGAAACCCCACATGCTCTGAACTGCTGAGCATCTCTTCAACCCCTGTTTTTTTCCCTCTGTAAATATTAGTAAGAATGGATAAGTTCTCAATAAGACCTGGTTATCAAAAAAATTTATTAAGCCTTAATTCTAATCAACTTAGTAGTAACCAAATTCACTCTTTTAAGGTTTATTTTTTACAATATTTTAGAATATACTTTACCATTTTTATATGAATCTATTTTCATATAGGAATAACCTTTACTTTACACTGTAAACCCCTTCTCATCTAAAAGCATTTTTCTTTTCTTAACCCTTTCAACAAAAATATGTCTCACACATATAACCTTTATATCTCTTTTTATTTAGTAATTTCATTGTATCTTCTCATTATTTGTTATTTTATTTTTACAAAATTTAGATAGAATGTACTTTTTAAAATAAGACAATTATTATTAAGATAAGAAAAGCCCAGGAGTCTGTAGCTAAAGCACAAAAAGCATGTATATACATGTATACATATACATATAGAGTATATATATATATATGGTATCTTAGATATTTAACATTTATAATGCTGCTAAAATATGTTAAAAGTTTTGTGTGTTTTCTAATGAATGAATTCTCTGTTAAAGATAGAAGTCATACAGCAGGTACTTTGAAATTGCTTGTATTTTAACATTCACTTTTCATTTAAACTTACAGAACATCCAAAGCAGAATAAAGTTTGACATTTCTCCTAAATTGCTTATAACAGCAGGTGACAGAAATTATCTGTCAGGGGAAGGCTGTATCCTGGAGCAGGACACTTATCTTAAAACAAAAAGCAAGGCCATCCCTCAAGCAATGGGGAGCTTGGAGTGAACTTGTAGAGCCTGAACTGAGACTAGGGTCAAGCAAATGGCACTGTTTCCAGAGCATTATAAATATTTTCCCTTACATTTTTTTAATTTATATTTTAAAACTCATGTTTACATTGAAAAAATAGTTTTTGGACCATCAGGCCCCTTTAATATTTTTTTCTCTCATTGATAAACTATTTTTTCTTTTGTCTGTCTTCATACTGTCTCTTTAATTTGCATACTGAGACAATTAGCCAAACTTAATGAATTAGTCTACTGAAGTTGGGACTTCTCCCCCTTAAATACCCAGTTACACTCTGAAAGAAAAAGAATTGGCTTTAATTCAGCAAATTGAATTTACATGAACACTTATCAACTAATATCTTGCTGTATAAACAATAGAAAATCTAAGCATTTGTAGGCACAGTTCTACATACTGTAGATTTTAAAATCCAGGATTTTGTTGTCTCCTTTAGGCTAGTAGTCGATTGTTGTTCCAATAGAACCAAAACAATTAATAATCCCAAATGCATACTTTCTACTTCATACTGCCTTGTTCTACAAGGGCAGAAAATGAGCACGTTTAAGACAAGACATAAAGCATAGTTTGAGTCTTACATGTTAAAGATATATCTAACATGATAATTGAAAAGGTTTAAGACTCAAGTAGATGCCCAATAAAAGTATAAAGTCGACCTAGTCATACCCACTTAGGGAATAGCTATCTCCATCTGAGAACTAAGTAGCAGCCAGCAGGTACCTTTATTGAGGGAAAGATGGAAATGTCTTCCTCAATGTGAGCCAATGCTTTTTATTGTTTTAATATATGGTAATGCTAACTTATATTTTCGATGTTTCCTTGTGTATCTGAGAGGAGAGAGAGAGAGAGAGAGAGA
>NW_022196903.1:549748-551061 GCF_008632895.1 Mastomys coucha
GAGAGAGAGAGAGAGAGAGAGAGAGAGAGAAAGAGAGAAAGAGAGAGAGAGATGAAAAATACAGATTTCAGATTAGACATCAATAACCAACCTACCACCACTCTGGGTATACCTCTCACAGATCTGGCAACCTCAGCCTGAATTAAACAATGCCCAGTATTGGTCATTATAAATGTTCAATGTCTAATTTTCCCTGTGGGCATCTCTAAGGGCCCCTGGACCAGAAATGGTTCTTTCCAGTGAGAAGCTAGGGAACATAGGCTGAATTCTTGATGTGAATGATGCATTACAGCCCAACTAGTATAAGGTCTGAGTGTGAAAGTAGCACATTCAGAAATGTATTGACAAAAATTCCTAAAATAAGAGCAGGTGGTGTTTAAATTCATTTATTCTTCCATTAAAAATTATAGGAACTGTCTTCCTCAAACATTGTCAAGTGAATATCTAGAATTAAGAAGGACATTAGAGTCTCACAGGAGGAAGCTTGGTCCTTCCTCCAGTACAGAGGAGCTGGCTGTGGAAGTTCCTCTTAATTTGAAAAGACAAGAACAGCCGAAAGGCCAACCTTACTTATGTTTCTATTTTTACAGACAGTAAAGGAGATAGGCAGAACACCTTTAAGATTTTAAGTTAAAAACTGGAATCAACTTGGAAAAATATAAAAAAGAAAATTCAACATTGAGTAGGTAAGAAAGTGGGGGTGGGTCTGGGAGGAATTGGAGGGTGTTAACATGATCAAACTCACTGAATGAAAGGAATTGGGGGGTGTGAACATGCTCAAACACATTGAATGAAAGGAATTGTGGGGTGTGAACATGATCAAACTCACTGAATGAAATTCTCAAAGAATTAATATTATCTTTTTAAAAAGATTTTAAGCTGAGAGAAAGTTTAGAAACAATTACTTTTAATGTGTTTTGGATACAAAATGTGTTCATTTTGCAAGTAGCTATCCTATTGTGTCTTAGCTATCTCAGAGGTAGGATATTGGCTTGCAACATGTGAAGGGGCAGCCTTTATGACAATGTCCCCTGGAAAAACAATGTATTATTTTATTTTACCCAGGGACAGTGTATGAATGAGTCTAGAAATTTCTATCTTCAATATCCATGTACTTAATACAAGTTAAGCCAAGTTTTGGGCCAGAAACAAACAGAAAACAAACAATATCAACAATAAAAACAGAAACAGAGGAACCTGAGGTATTATATAAGCTGTGTTTTTTTTTTTTATTTTAGATATTTTCTTTATTTACATGCGAATTTCTCCATTCCCAGTTACCCCTCCAAAAAACAAAGAAACAAACAAAAACA
>NW_022196903.1:552294-556933 GCF_008632895.1 Mastomys coucha
GTCCTTGTTACATGTTGCAGTATTTTTTGGGTATATGCTCAGGAGTGGTATAGCCGGGTCCTCTGGTAATACTATGTCCAATTTCCGGATGAACCGCCAAACTGTGTTTTTAAGGAGAGTCTGGCACGCACAATGTATCAAGATGGATGCAAGCAACCAGAAATGTCAGTGCAAAAGGGACAGAAATTGCTCCATATCTTAGCAACCTGGGGCATTGTCTTCAACTTTAAGGACTTCTACTAAGGCCAAACCAAAAGTTTTAACTTTGACACAGAAACATTTTAGGGTGAATAATTATATTTTAATATAAGCTTGGGCATTGGGATTAAAAGAAAGTCACTCAAGGAGAAAATAAGACATACTCAAGTGTGATGTTTTTTTTATTAAAGGAAAGTAGCTTTTAAAGGGGGAATTCTTAGTGTCAAATGGTCTCTCTCTCTCTCTCTCTCTCTCTCTCTCTCTCTCTCTCTCTCTCTCTCTCCCAAAACAGGCCATAATGTTTTACATGATTCTGATTTTTATTCTGTTAGAAAACTAAGAGGAATGTTCAGAGAGAGAGGAAAGTAGGCGTTTCTATAAAATGTATTTCTAGTTTTCATATAACCTTTAAATACTAACATTTACCTTTTTAACATTTTAAGCTTACAGGTAGTTTTTAGAGCTCCTACTAATTTTTGTAAATTACCAATCTCATTTTTGGTAATTTTGAATTTTAATTTAAGTATTTTTGTATGTATGATTTTCTTTGATTTTCCTATCTAGTACTTTTAGTTAAGCACACAAAACTAACCAATTTAGAGATTGTGGATGCCTACCATTGAGTCAAATGTAAACCCAAGATACATTTTTTTTTTTGGTTTTTCGAGACAGGGTTTCTTTGTGTAGCCTTGGTTGTCCTGGAACTCACTCTGTAGACCAGGCTGGCCTCGAACTCAGAAATCCACCTGCCTCTGCCTCCTAAGTGCTAGGATTAAAGGCATGCACCACCACTGCCCTACATAAGCCAAGATACTTTTAATTCAGTTTTCCCTTTTAAAAAAATGTCTTTAGCCAGTGGTGGTTCACACCTTTACTCCCAGCACTCAGGAACCAGGGGCAGGCTGTATCTGTAAGCTTGACACCTGTCTGGTCTACAGATCAAATTCCAGAATAGCCAGGGCTATACAGAGAATCCCTGTCACCAAAAACCAGAACCTCAAATACAAAACTCAAGACCAACAACTAAAAACTAAACCTAAACAAACAAACAAACAAGAAAAACAAAACGAAACAAGCAAAAATAAAAAACAAACAAAACAAAAAACAAGAACATGCAGGTTGAATTAATATACCTTTCATATATGAAACCCATTGTGCTAAATCTGACTTTCTTCAATCATGTTCTCCTCTTGTTAAATCAAATATGGAGGATACACAGAGGAACAGACTAAAGTTAGTGATTTAATGAACTGAAAGGTCAGAAACCATGTCTTTAGAGGTCTGAAAGCCAACCTAAAACAAAATCCAGAATCGTTGAATACCAGGACGCTTTTAAAGCTAAGAAAGTAAACTGGTGTTTTAAACCAGGTACATTGGAAACAAACCAAAAATGAAAATCCAACAGTGTCCTAAACAGTCACCTCAGAACATACAACAAATGAACTATAAACCAAACCCAGGGACGGTCACATCTCAGAAGGAACCAAAATTTACACAACGATGATTACAGTTCCATGAAATTGTTATAGGAACAAAACAAAAGGAGTCACTAAGCAAGACCACCTTTCAGATATACCTATGGCAGCAGCAGGTGAGAAGATTGCAGCTAAGCAGAAGAAAAATCTCTAGGACATGGTTCAGATGCTCCACTGATAACACTGCTAGCCTTTTCATTGGTGGAAGATAGTGGTCTGGCTAGTCAGCAAACTGCAAAGAACAGCGGCTCTAGGTCAAACACAAAGGTGAACAAAGGTGGCTCTTTGCATGGCTAAAGATTAACCTGGGGTAGATTAAAACTAGGCTCTGATCTCTGAATATCATAAAATCGCCAGGGAGTCTATCAGCTACAGGCAGAGGCTTCAGCCAAAGTACTGTGGTTGGGGATTGTTTGTTTTGTTGGTTTTTGTTTGGTTGGTTAGTTTGTGTTTATGTTTTGGTTTCTTTATTTCTTTGGTTTGGTTTGGTTTTCTCAGGAACTTTCATACTTGTTTGCCTAGTCACTCCTTGGCTCTCAAGGCATCCCTCTCTGACCACCTTTTGCAATGGAATCATTTATGGCTCATGTTCTTATTCTTTTCCTGGTTTATTCGGTGCCAGTTAAATGTGAATAATGTACGTTTGAATATTATCACCCATCTATCTTGCTAGAAGGCAAGTTTCTAACGGGTGAAGTGAGTTGTTACTCTGATTTACACTGAAGATTTTAGATTAAGTTCCACAGATAACAGGGTCTCAGGACATCGTTGTATTTATAATTGAACAAATAAAAAGATGCTAGCTCTTATTGTTCTACAACCCCAACTATGATAAGAAATGATACTATAGAAAAATTTTCATCGGTATGATTTTAAATTTATTAAGCATAACATCATCATTTCTGAAAAACTGTGCACACTGTTTCTAAAGCAAGTAATAACTAGAGTATTTGCAGTACAGTATGCAGAACAAAGGGGTTTTAAGCAAGAATTGGAATAATTTTCCCTCTTCTAATTCTTCATAACAAATATATTATTTATCTGGCATTCTTGCTTGAAACACACTTACGTCTAACATGTGGAAAGGAACAGAAAGCAATCTGGCTTACACTAGCTCGCATTAATTCTAGGAGAAACTCACTGGTAACTATGACAGATAGCAGAGGAAATGGAGTTCACACTTGCATAGTTTCATGTTTTAAAAAAGCCCCTCACTTATGGTCTAGATAAGGGAACAGTGGCCTTTGATTGTCTAGCACTGACCCCACTGTGAAATATGTTTGCTTGCTTCAGTGTGAGTCAATACAAACCATTATTTGAAGAATTCTCAATGTATTAAGATTCAAGCATAGAAAATATCTTAATAGAAACTTCATACCAATAGCTATGCTTAACTCCTATTTTCCAATGTATAGATTTTCTTTCTTTTTTTTATAGATTAAAAAAATAACTTTTTATTGATTCTTTTTTTATTAGATATTTTCTTTATTTACTTTCAAATGATATCCCCTTTCCCAGTTTCCCCTCTGGGAAAAAACCCTATTTCCTCCTCTTCCCCCTGCTCACAAACCCACCCTTTCCCACTTCCTGGACCTGGCATTCCCCTACACTGGGGCATAGAGCCTTCATAGGGTCAAGGACCCCTCCTCCCATTGATGACTGACTAGGCCATCCTCTGCTACATATGCAGCTAGAAGCATGAGTCCCACCATGTACTCTTTGGTTGGTGGTTTAGTCCCTGGGAGATATGAGGGTATTGGTTAGTTCATGTTGCTTCTCCTATGGGGCTGCAAACCCTTCAGCTCCTTGGGTCCTTTCTCTAGCTCCTTCATTGGGGACCCTGTGCTCACTCAGTCCAATGGATGGCCTTTAGCTTCCACTTCTGTGTTAGTTAGGTACCCTTTAGATAGTTGGCATTATTGTTGGTCAGATTTGGTTTTTAGTTTAGCTTAGCCCTTAAGAACAAGAAAAATCAAGGTGACCAGTGCTTCCTCCCCTCTTCTCAGATTTATGGTCATGAATTTTTTATAACTCACAATCTTATTCATATAAAAATATTTCATAATGGCCTATGTAAATTCATCACTATGCAGCTAGGGTTAAATTTATAGAATACAAAAACAGAGGCTAGTTATAAAGAAAAAAGATGGGTTTCAGAAAAAGACAAAACCCAAGAACTTTAATTGAGATGTTGTGTTTGTGGGATGTGACACACCCACAAACTGCTAATGTGTAACATTCCTGAAGACATGGTGTTAAATACAATCTCATGACTATAACAAGTAATACAATTTTCTAAAAAGAGTAGAATACTCTTGTACCATAGTCTTATTTTTCTTAAAAATGTATATTTCATTGCTGTAAAATCTACTGTATCTAATAACCATGGCATGTTTTATATTTAGTTGTACAGCGAAGTTAAGCCCAAGTTTGAAATAACTATACATATGTTTTATCTATGCAAATGTTTGTCACTTATTGGTAGTCAGTCTGGAAGTAGGATAGTTCATCTTATGTGTCAGGGTCACAAAACTGGTGAAACACAATAGACAACTTTACTCGTTTTAAAAATTCTTTCCCCTAGGGGTCTTGATTTCTTCCACTGAGAACCAATCTTCACATAGGATACATCTCTTGGGCTTCTCCCTCCCCTTGCTTCTCTCTGCTTTGCCTTTGCATCTTGCAGCCTTTGATGGCACATGATGGAAGATGAGGAAAAGGAGTAAGCATCCTTTAACTCGACTGTGGTCCTCCATCCTTATCCCTATGAGCACTAGCCATTACCTTACCTTATTGGGCTTTGGCCTAACCTGAAAGTTTAGATTATGAGGGATTAAGAAGGGGAGGGAGGAGGGAACAGGGGATGGTTTTAGTTTTTGTTTCTTTTCTTTTTCTTTTTTCTTTTTTTTTTTGAGGGGAACCTGGGAAAGGAGATATTGTAAATAAAGAAAACATCTAATGCTGGG
>NW_022196903.1:556943-576398 GCF_008632895.1 Mastomys coucha
AAGAAAGAAAAAGAAAAAGAAAATATCTAATAAAAAAAAAAGAAAAAAAATGAGAAGGATTTAGTGCTGTCTGTTATCAATTTTCAACTACATTCTTGAGTATGAAGAAACAGGTACACGATTATATTGATTTAAAAGAAGTGTGTGGGTATAGAATACACATCAGACCAGAAGATGAGCATTTATTTTGGAAGCAGGGCATCATTGTGTGAGTATGGGTGTTTGTACTCAGGACAAACATTGTGTCACTGTAAGATGGTCAGAGAGCAAAGCAGAAAAATTGTATCATTATATATATACACACACACATATATGCTATACACATACATACATATATATAAATATATTATTTAATTTTTTGCATTTGTTTATTAGTGGGTGAGAAGGTATTAGCATAAGTGTGGAGATTGTGTCTTTCTAACATTTAGGTTCAAGGGATTGAAATCACGTTGTTAGGCTTAGTGTGACAAATACCTTTACCCACTGAACTGTCTCACTAGTTCAATCTGGTTTCCTTGAACCCTTACTGTTATCCTCCTGGTTTGAGGCCTGCCTCTCATAGCCACACCTCTCTGCCCATCTCCTGCTATTTGTCACGCCTCCAACCTGGTTCCAGTTACATTCAGAAGCTCCACCTCCGCAGAGAAAAAAGGAAGTTGCTGATTGGACTGATGTACTGACGTACTTGGGGGTGTGGTTTTGCCTGACTTATTCTACCTGTTGGTGGGAACAAAGCTATTCATTAAAGGTTCAAGATGACTGAGTGACCACAGCTCATGTTGTCTAATTTTTATCCTCCCACGTGGGTAATGTACAGTATGGCTAGCCTATCTCTTCCTATCTCTTTTATCTCCTCCTATCTATTTCTAACTCCATATTTCCAAGTAACCTACTGTTTTAATGTTGCTGGCGGACAGCAACACCTTACCTGATATTTAACTCTAAACATTTGAAATCCCCTCCACACACACGTAAGCTATTCCTTGTCTGTCTCAGTGTCCTTGAAGAGGTTCAAATTTGTGTTCTCTATTTTTGGTATGTGAAGTATCTTTGAAATTTTTCACATAGACCTAGGTCCTTCAATTTGCAAGATTTCTAGAATTCTCTAAGGCTGTTCTCTAATATATATTTATATATTAGATTGTTCTCTAATATATATTTAATATAGCATATATAAAATATAACATATTTAATGTTAAACCTAGAATTGACAAATAACTTAATAAAAAATGATGTTGGAGAATTGTCATGCTTTCCTATAGCAGGTGAATATGACCTAGGATGGTGGCTATATCCTTAGGTTTGATTTTATTCTAGCAAATACTATGTAGAACAATGGGTAGCTGTGAGGACTGAAACATTTGACAAGTTCTAGACTTCCTTGAGTGGAGCCCAGATGCAGGTTCTGGTTCAGATCACTGAGTCATCCAGGAAAGCACTTACAGGGAATCTCTAATTGAGTTAGGAAGATAGGATGGGCAGGAGATGTTAGTAAAAAGAAGTCTAGTCTCATCCTCACCTTTCTGGAGCTCTAGAAATTTTCAGTTCCAACCAAGATTTCAGCCAAGACAAAAGGTTATGTTGTTATGGCACCACACTGGCAAGTTATCTGCTGTGTCCTCTGGGCCTAGATAAGAATATAATCTTCCAGGCATGGCCAGGCAAAGTGTGTTCCACAGATAACAACCAACTTGGGACAAAGATCTGTCCATAAGAGTCAATAATTTCAGGAGTTGGTGGATGAATACCTCACCCTAAGAAGGGATATCTAAGTAGATCTCCAGCAACATATACACGGTCTCAAAGGAGCCAAATTATATGCACATAATATATTTAAGAGTGTGTAAAGAGTTCTCAATCAGATAATGCCACTTAAGAAAGCACAGTCTGAGAAATTGGAGATGCACAGCTAATAATTAATAAAGGTTTATTCTACCATCATCTATATCTCAGGTAAATAATTAACAGGTTAGTAATTGGTCAAAATCATACAATTGTCAAGTACCAGAGGATGGTCTTTTGCTTTTGGTAATTCACTAGAATTTTCTGGAGCAGAAAAAAATCAATTGGTGGATCTATCCCAGATCCATTTAAGTCAAAATTTTCTTCCTTGTTACCTTAATAAAGGGCAGTCTACCATGTATAAACTTTAATAGTCAACTGGGATAACAATACACACCAAAATGCTTCTCGAACATACTGTGGTGCTACAACCAGCATGGCAAAGTGGTAGCATCAGTGGGCAAGAAGTCATAGGAACATATGTGAAGTTTTACAGGCACTGTGAGAGGAGTAAGAGGTAAAATAAGGATAAATCAGAGACTGGGTTTCCATGTGCTAAATGTAGGACAGAACTGGCTCTGTATTATTGTATCACTTCTTAAGGAGCAGAGTGGGAAAAGCAAAACCCATGGGGAATAGTGGGCTCCTGTAGCCAGCGATGGCTCCTCCATTCTAGCGCTGTGTTGCATATGCAGAAGTTTCATAAAAAAAAAAAAAAAATACATGAATCACCTCTTTCTTGGGAAGCACAGGACATCTTAAGACTAGGAAGTGTACAATGTTTCCCCGAATGTTTTGGAAATGAAAACAACACATCCATAGATGGTAGTTGTCGTGATGCTGTTTGGCAGAGTGCTTTTCTGTAAAGGTACAATGTCATAATGCCTGAAATAGTGTGTGATCTGAACACTCCACACTTCATAAAATATTTTCATATGAAAATTAAATTGCAAATGTAAAGTGGAAAAGGAGAGAAGCAGGGGACAGGCACAATGTCATGTAAGTATGACAACATGCCTGTCAAGCAATTTCGGGTATACTAACAGCCACCAAGCCATCTTCTCCACTATCCATGAGTCTAAATAAGAGGAAGATGAAGCCATTCTTCTCACAGCAGTTACACTGGTAGATCAGAATCAACGTGCTCCCTTTTAGAAATTCTAGCTCCCCTTTGTTCAATGCACTGCAGCATTTACCTATAAATCATAGGTATTGTTGAATGGCATTTCTATATTGTATAATAGCTTATTTCTGAAGTTTATTTACTATATCCAGTTTCATTGGTTCACATTTCAACCCATCCTCTATGATATATTTAATAATGGCACTCTTTATAAATAGTTCTCTTTTAATACCAGATTAAATACTCCAGCAATTTGAGGATTAATGGGCAGTCCTCCAAATAACCTCTGACTGCACTAAATGGCATTGATTCCTTGGAGGATGGCTTTGACACTCGAGAGGAGAGTTGAAAACCCAGAAGTCCAGACTGCAAAAGGCCAGAAGAAAGGAGGGGCATTACTACTTTATGTTACACGCTGACTAAACGGTGCCCTCCCCTCAAGTCTCCTGGCAGGTGTTGGAAGAGAAATGCTTAGTTTAATCATATTAGGGAAGATTATGAGGAAGCTTTAAAAATCCTAAGCCTGGCATGTGGTTTGAGCAGTGTTCAGAGAGCTTGTTCATGTGGAGCTGGTTATCATAGGCAATTTGAAAGAAAACCAAAAAGCTGATTCCCTGGTAAGTGTGGAGTAGAGGGATGGGCAGTCTGTGTGCTGTGTGTGTCTCGGAGTATGTGCGCGCACGCGTGTGCATGCGTGCGTGCGTGCGTGTGTGTGTGTGTGTGTGTGTGTGTGTGTGTGTGTGTGTGTGCGTGCACAGGCTCACAATTCAGATGTATATGCTTACACTCTATCTTTATCACAGACAGAAGATGCCAGTGATCAACATTGAGGACCTGACCGAAAAGGACAAGTTGAAGATGGAGGTAGACCAGCTCAAGAAGGAAGTGACACTAGAGAGAATGATGGTAAGTGGGTGACATCTCACATTCACTGGAAGAGACAGCGTGGCAAACACTCATATTCTGAATCAGATCAATGTATCTAAGAGTAAATTGTTAGTGGAAAAAGTGTTGAAGAAAGGTAATAATTAAATTTATTTCACGAGTTAGTCTCTAAGCCCAAGTGTCAGAAAGCTTGTTCTCCCTGTCTAAGTTGGCTCTTTGCCCGTTTTGGTATGACCAATGACCTAAGATACGTTTTATACCTTTACAGAAAGACCAAGTAGAAGAAAACAGGGAAGAATTTGAAACAGAGGTGGTGTTTTCCCTAAGCACTCAAGTGAAACAAGGCATTGAGACATTTTGGTTTTGTTCCTATAAGTTGATGAGATAACCTTCATTTTATATAATATTTTGATGTCGATGTATTTAAAGGTACTAACTACCTCATTCTCTCCAGCCCTGCACTGGTCAGTCACAAATAAGTCTGTCCTGCTCTTCCTTTGCAAATAAAGATGATCTCAACCAAAACCCCTTACTAGGTTCTCCTAAGAAACATCTAGTACCTCTTGAGAGTAGTGACCCAGAGTCCCTGCGTTAGATGGAATAGAAAAGAAAGGAAAGAGAACAGAAGGCTCCCCTCAGGGACTGAATCTCAAGAAGTGTAGGTAAGTGTGTTAGGGAAGTTCACTTTATTTCAGGGAAGTTAGCAAAACAGGAATTTCTCCAGGAATGATAATAGCATATCATATTTATATATGTGTGTGTGCATGTATGTATTTGTGTTTGTGTGTGTACATATGCATGTATATACATCCTTAAGAGAGAAGAATGAAAACAGTTTATCTTCCTGTCATACATTGTTCAAATCTTCTAAGCAAACACATTTAAGATTTTAGTTTTTTTTTTTTTATAATTGCCTCCAACTGTCATGTTACTCTTTCCATAGAGGCAAAACCTGTTTTGATATAAAGATAAACTCAAATCTTCAATCAGCACAACAGAACACAAAATGGACAGGCTAAAGTCCTTATTATGTTAATGAGCATCTGAGTGTCCTTTAGTCAGCAATGTGAATATTTTTAGGTTTATTAAACACCTTGGAGTTTTTATTTCTGGTAAACATGACATACACCACCACCCATCTCTCCCATTATTCAGAATATTCTTGTTTTTGCAAGTTTAAATAACAATACTATACTGTAAACCTCACTCTCTTCTCGGTCCTGTGTTGTCTTCCTACTACTTTTTTCTTCCTTTTTTTCTTCCACCTCCTCCAATACAGATATTTTGCTGTATATTTAGAAACACACACACATACACACACACACACACACATCCATGTTCGCAAGTACACATACACACGTACACATCCATGTTCACATGTACAAATTCACCCATGTTCACATGTACACACACATACACACACATGCACACATCTGTGTTCACATGTATACATACACACACACAAACACACACTATTCTTGCTGCTGCAAGAGATTAGAACAAATTGTGTGCCTTTTCACAAGTGGTAAATCATTTTGAAGTTATTCTGTACAGTTCTGGAGCTGTGCTCATCCAAGTCCAGGGCCTGTGCCTTCATTCCCAGGTAGTGTCTTCTCAGTGTGTCCTTACATGGTAAAAAAGATGAGTGAGTGACTCTTCTGTTGATCTTACCATCTCAGTGCTAACACTGATCATGAGCTAACCCTCAGGGTAAAAGCAGCTGTCAAAGGCTTCATCTCCTAGTAGCATTAGATTGGGACTATTTCCAAATATAGAATTTAAAGTGAACACATATATTTATGTGTGTATACAAATCTGCATGTATGTGTATATGGTATACAATTTTATGGGAAAAAAGTCACTGAATTATTTATATAACTTACAAATTGGTCACTGTCTTGTCAAAAATACAGATCTATGTTACTGTCATAAAAGATATCAATTGACTATAAAGTGAATTGAAGCTAAAAGCCATGAATAACTTGAACTCTTTTGAATACATACATGTGCATATTATCTATGTAGCTGTAGCACTGAAGCCTGGTTGTTTTCCAGATCGTAATTATAAAGCTTTAAATGAATGCCCATTTCAGCACACATTAGCTTATTGAGCACCAGTTCAGCACAGGCTTTGTTCTAGATGCCTGGGCTATACTAAACAAAATAGCCAAAATCAGTGACCTCTTGGAGCACGTGCCATAAACTGTTATGAACAGTCACTGTTGTTGAGTTTAAAGCTGCGTGCCTGCACTTCTGAGAATCTGACACTGAGAATAAGCCAGGAATTTAGCAACTATTCACTCTCATCCGTTTAGTGGTTTAGTGTGAAGACACTAAACGTTTAGGAAGAGAGAAGGGAGACTTACTTTGGAGAAATCCCTTACTTGTGCTTCCTTGACAAAGCTAGAGGAAGGGCCTGATAGGAAATGTTAGCTGAAGGGTCAGCTTTCTATCCTCCAGAGACATCTAGAAGGGAAGTGTGGGAATGATTTTTTTCTACCCTGGAAAATACATGTGCACTGGCAGAAAGCAGATGGAATCATCTTAAAAAGCTGCAGCATAGAAATGTATTGTAATAAATACGTTTCTACTATCTGCAGAATTCTGTTTTAAAGCAAATGAGTTATCTGTCTTCTTTTTTTTTAAGGTTTCCAAATGTTGTGAAGAAGTAAGAGATTATATTGAAGAAAGATCTGGAGAAGACCCTCTAGTGAAGGGGATTCCAGAAGACAAAAATCCCTTCAAGGAGCTCAAAGGAGGCTGTGTGATTTCATAGGCAGGGGGGGAAGTTTTCTTAGAATATTTAGAATTTTAATGATAATGCAAACTGTTCTCCTATATAAACTTGTATATGTTGTTTAAATTTACAAACTTTAAATTTTAATAAAACTAAAGATGCAATAGTATGTATACTCATGCTTTTCATGACGCATTGCACATAAGGCTTAACAAGTAATTAGGTGCAATACTGATGAACCCTACTTTAGAAGCAGTGTATTCTGAATTGCCTGGGTAGTTTTATATTTCTTCATTTTCCTTTCAATATTAATGATACTCATCTAGAACTTTTAGAGTTAAACATATTTTATTCTCAATTTGCTCAGAGGTATACAGAGCCTATTGTTTTCATACACAGATGATCTATCTTAGCAAAAAACAATATATATATATATAATATTGTATATTGTAATATATTAATATTGTCTATTATATATAATATGCACTAATTCTTGAAGCTTTATCAGTTGTTTCTTTTTTCCCTCACCCCAATCTATAGGGCTACTGTTAACATAGCCTCATGTACATTCTTACTCAGTTCTACCTGTCGCTAATGTGACTTTTTCCCAGAGTGCCAACTGGATCAAGAGTTCAGTCTGCAGTCACAGAACACAGTGAATTTAGCCAGCAACTGAATAGGTTATGAGCACACACAGGGTTTGGAGACAGAGAAGTCTGCCTTTGTCATTCTCCTGCTTAACAGACTTTGGTTATTTCATGCTTCTTCCTAAAGCATGGTTTCTTCTTTATGAAGGTGAAGATAATAATACTAGTTCTGGATACAGGTAAAACACTTGGCATATATTGTCTGACCCATGGTGAGACATAGTAACTGTTAGCTATGAATTATTGCTAACTGGAAAAAGAACTAGAAAAAAAAACTTTCAAAATGTTATGAGTTATAACCCTTTCCATTCAGATCCCATAAATGTCCCACTGGCACAGTGCACACCATGCTGAGGGCAAGCCACAGGAATGAGCGCTGTGCCCACCTTGTCTCTGCTTCTGTGAGAAACAACAGGTGTAATTACCCAAAGCAAAGTATTTTATTATCATCGTCTCCTTATTGCTACCTCACATAGACAGTGAATTTTTAATGCTTCAGTCATCAGAATACCACAATACAAAGTGATGGCCATCCTTTTTTTTTATTTTATTTTAGATATTTTCTTTATTTACATGCGAATTTCTCCATTCCCAGTTTCCCCTCCAAAAAACAAAGAAACAAACAAAAACAACAAAAACAAACCCCTGTTGCCTTCTCCTTCCCCATGCCTGCCACCCCGCCCTCTCCTACTTTCTGGCCCTAGCATTCCCCTACACTGGGGCACAGAACCTTCACAGGGCCGAGGTTCTCTCCTCCTATTGATGATCGATTTTGCAATCCTTTACCATACACATGCTGCCAGAATCAGACCCCTCCATGTGCAGTCCTTGGTTGGTGGTTGAGACCCTGGGAGCTCCGAGGGTACTAGTTAGTTCATATTGTTGTTCGTGATGGCCATCCTTTTAGAGACAAAGCAAACTGTGTACTATTTATTGGTTCTGGTGGACAGTCTGAAGGTCAGCTCAGTGTTCTCCCACTAGATCATAGTAAATAAACAATTCAACCTATTTTCTCCCAAACAAGCAAACTATAGACTCAGAACATCTGGCAGATGTCTGAGGTCAGGGCTCAGGATCATGGACTGAGGACCGCTACATTCTTTTCTGCATGTCTTCATTTAAGAAACCATATGCCATAAAGACTAGAGTAAATTATGCAATCTCATCAATTTTCCTGTGGAGAAATTACTTTTCTTCCATTTAGAAGTACAAAAGCCCATCATTTCACCAACCCCAGTATTTCCATCCATCTTCTTCACTCTCTGTCCCTCCATAGCAACATCACCACCCATTTTACTATTACATGTAATTATTTATTGGACTGAAGTCTGTCTCTAGGCATTTTCTACCTGCAAGTTAGTGTTTATTTAACAAACTGTTCCATATTTCCTTTTTGGTCTAATTAAATGCAAAGTCTTTGTTAGGGCATTCAACAACAGGCAAAGCAAACTCTAAATGACTATCTCCTTTGTATCCAACAACTTGATACAGATGTTTAAATCTGATGGTTCAAAGTTAAAACCTCAGCTCATCTCCTGTATTGAGAATCTTGGACAAGCAAATCCAACTCTTTGAAATGTCCTTTTGAAATGTACAAAATGAACTAAGGGTGATCTTTATTTGGATTTTGTAATCTCTTAGCTCAGAAACAGTCACATAGAAGGCTAAGTAAAATGCTCTGTTGTAATCCCTGTAGAGTTCCTATACAGATAAGAATAGCTACCGGGGTGCCCTGATCTTCCCATTGAAATTCGGTCAAGTTGATCTCCTCATATGAAATGTCTCCCCAATCCATTTCAGTCCTTTGAAAGCTGTTTTTTTTTTTTCTGAGATAATTTTTTATACTCCTTCAAAATTTTATTTATATACCTCTGAGGTCATTTAGTATTATTTTACTTTGAAATATAATTTTAGAGTCTTCATTTCAATGCTATCTCATAATTTTCCTAAGCCTGCAGTTTGTAACAGCCTAACCTAATACAAATTGTTACTAGAATTAAACTGACTTCATTAATATTTAATTCAACTAAGAGCAAGAAAGAACATACTTGACAAATGTTTATATTGGACAAGGCAGAATACTTATGGCACTGTGCTAAGTTTATTATTGAACACGCACACACACTCACACAAACATATATGTATATATATTTGAATTTTCAATAATCAAGAACTCAAAGGAGAGAATGGCAGAGAAAGATATCCAGAAAGAAGGAAATGAAGCTGTGACTGTTCCCTCAGACAGCACAGCTGCAGCTGACAGTGACTCTGTTTTCTTTAAAAACTGTCATTTCAGGGCCAGGGGTTACTTGGTTCAGGAGAATTGGCTAATACAGTCAAAAGCAAAACAAAAAACAAAGAACAAGAAAATCTCCTAAAATGCCTCACTATTTGGCTCTTCAACAAAGCCTGGTGGCATGATAATAAGAATGAGTACTTAGAAGGTCTATCATTTGAATCGCATACGCTTTGAGGTGCACATGCGTAGGTGAGGTCAAGATGTAGCAAAAGGCAGAGAAAATGATGGAGAATGAAGAGGAGGAAGAAGGATGAAGACCAAGAAGAGTAGCAGAAAAGGGAGGGGAAAACAGCCCTACTTTTATTTGAATAGAGTGGATTTCATTCAATTTTTTTGAAAATTCTGATCTCAAGTTTCATATGTTCCAAAACAGAGTTATACTACGTAAAAACTGGTTAAGTCTAACAATCAAAATTATCATTTGTGATAGGGCCTTAAAGTCTTATATGAACACTGTACAGGAAGGAAACTGTAATAGCGAGTTACAAGTCACTGTGGAAGTGTTACGTGACTTGAAGGCATCTCTGTCTAAAACAAAAAGCTCATGCAAGTGGTTAACCTTTAATGAGTATATAGTTCTAGAAGTTGTCCTGAGATTGCTTTTTTTTTAGAATCAAATTCCAATAAATATCAAATGAATCCAGAGTAAAACAAATATATGCTAAAATACCTTTCTTATAAAAAAACCATCATTTTAATAATCTATGCTATTATCATTTATTTTTATAATTTCAGAAGGCAGATTTTGGAATGTGATCTAGTTTATTTTTTTCCTACAAAAAAAGAAGCAGAAACAAATGTAATCTTTATTCCTTTATTTTTTTATTTTTTTTAACACGCATGATAACATAAGGTCAGAATAGTGTTCCAAGAATTCAAGTTAGCATTTTTTTTACTACAAAATAACTTTTTTTGGTGTTTTTATAAAGAACTTCCTTCATATGATTTTTAGCAGTAAATGATAAATTTGGAAGATAATTTTGAAGAAAATGGAAAATTTTTTAAATTTAATTTTAAGATCATGTTTTTTACAGCTTAAAAGTGCAAATGTTTGCTTTTCTGTCTGTATGTGTGTGGCTGTGTGTGTGTGTATGTGTGTGTGTGTGTGTGTGTGTGTGTGTGTGTGTGTGTGTTTGTATATGTATGTGAAGACCAGCCATCAATACCAGGTATACATATATATATGTGTATATATTAATATTATTAATAATATTAATCTTTACTATTATTAATCTTTACTGTATTTTGCTATTTTATTGAGATAGATTTTTGATAGTTTTGTACATGTGTGTAGTACATTCAGATTATTTTCTCTACACACCACCTCGTTTTTTTCTCATGTTATCGACACTTAGCTCCCAAGTCTCCTTTCAAATCCAAGTCGTGCTGTTTCTTTTTGTGACCCACTAACTTTAATCAGGGCCATCTATCAGCCCACAAGTATGGAACTGGAACTGTGAACTAAAGCCTAGAGGGATCTCCAATGGGGAGACAACTGAAATAGTAACTCTCCTCCCCAAATCAATCAGTAGCCAATAGTTCACCAGTAGGGTCCCTGAAGCCACTCCTCCATCCATTCTAGATAGCCAACGGACTCATTCTTGTGTAGCAACAGTACAGAAATCAGCACCTACTATAAGTTGATAGTTGAGCCTTGACCAAAAGTTGGTATTTGCAGCCATCCCCCATCTTACACTCCTTTCACACCACATTGTCCACATTTCCCACGCCTTTGAGAGGACAACATAGATGTGTTTCTTAGGACTAAGAAGTCATGCTTCTTTTACTTTCAAATTCTTGAGCAGCCATGAGTCTCTGTGTTCATTATCATTCACTAGAAAGTAGCTCACCTGGCCAAGGCTGAGAGTAGCATTTGTCTATGAATATAAACGGTTTTTGGAAGGCTGTTTGACCAAATATCAGTTTAGCTAAGAAATATTATTAGGTTACCCCCAAAGATTAGGACCTTTCCAACTATAAGAGTTTTGTTAAAATGGATTTATACTACCTAGCACAAATTTCCTTTTATGAAGTCAGCCTTGAGTGCAAGTACAGTATACAAGTGCACGTCACTCCCACAACACTGGTTCCATTACTGCACAAACACACATCCACCTCACATTTTTGGGATGGATTCTTAAACAGAACCTAGAACTCCTCAACTGGCTAGATGGACTCGCTGACCAGGAAGCTTAACAGACAACCTGTAGCTGTAGATAATCAACAAGTTCTACTACTTTACGTGTTTATTAGGGATCTGACTTGAAGCCCTCAGGTTTTGAGTGGCAGGCACTTTTACCAGCCACATCATCTCCCCTACCATTTTTCATTAATCAAACAGATTACTATAGATTTTGGCCAGAAGGCTGTGAGATGCTTAACTAAAGTTTCTTCTGTCTACACCTGCAGTTTCCTTATGGTATGACTTAATATCACAGTCATCATAAAACTATGTAAATAATTTTTTCATGGAATAACGAACAGTATAAAGTCGTAACCACAGTTAAATCAGCCAGTACAAACTTAATTATTTTTTAACAAAACATACTTTTGAAAAGTTTTCTTACTCTGGGTGTTGTATAGGTGATTTAGTTCTTGCTTAGCATGGATGAAACACCAAGCCCTCTGAACAACATCAGTAAGAGGAACAGAAAGAAAAGAACTAAAACAAATGGAACTCCTTTAGGATATTGGTGATGGAGCATCTTTATCTAGAAGGATACTATCGCTGATGGAGCATCTCTGTAAAGATACTTGAGAAATCCCTTGCTGTGACTCTTCTCTAGAAGATGAACTCAGGACTTAAAGTTAGATACCTACAGATCCCTCTGTGTTTTTTGTTTTTTGTTTAGTTTTTTTTAAGTTACTGCATCATTTTACCACGTAAAACCAAATAACAACAAAACATTTCCACATTTTAGTTTTCTTTATTCAAAAAGATATGCTGTGAATTTTCTGAGAACGAAAGCAAAAATATAGATTAATACATAAAATTTAAGTCTCATATGCTGAGGAAAATTCTCATGAACCAATATGGATTTATAAATATGTAACCCTGCATGCAACTAGCTGATTAACAAAGAATAAATTTACCAGCCAAAATAGTCTATCATTTAAAGCAGACATAGGTACCTTAATTTTCTTCACCAACTTACTTAATTTTGGTATAGGACATGTTTACTTTAGCCCGCATTCATCTAAGTTACTTTCACTGGCTTATTTAAACTATTTTTAGCCAACCTTTTAACCTTAAGAAATAGGGAATTTAAAACAACGACGGCTCTTCGGACAGATGTGACTTTGTCTTGACAGTTCACTAACATGCCAAACTTCCCCAAACAGTCCAACTCTAAACCTGTGAGACTCTGATATTTCGAATACAGAAATTGGGGTGTCTAAACATTTCCTTTGTGGAAAAGACTGAACCTATGTAGGTACTTTTCGAGAAGCCACCTACACCAGCAGCTCACTCCCTTCCCCAACTCCATAATTTTAAAACTGGGAAACAAAACTTGAACTGGCTTTCGCTATGATGGCTCTGGAAGAGTTGGAAGGACTACCAAACAGCACTCATTAAATAGCCCATTGTTCTTTTCATCTTAATATATTCAGCGAGGACAGTCAGCAGAGCCTGGTGAAAAACTGCACAAACAAAGCTTGTGCTTACTAAACAATGACAACTATCGAAGGTCCAGTACCCTGAAATATTCAGTCAATGGCTCCACTCTTCAGCAACCTTTTACTATGAGTTGGGAGGCTGTCTCTGAGAAGAACAGGGAGTGATGTACTTACTGCAAGGGTGGGTTCCCTACATAGACATTATGTTTTACTTCTTGTCTCTGAGCACTATCACCAGGGAACCAGTGAGGGTTGATATGGTCTGCTTAAATATTTCCCAGTAGACACTTTCCTGGCTATCGAAGGCTGCACTCCGTGAACCATACTTTCCAGAGTGTAGGGAAAGCTCGTCTAACTTATTCTGCTGCTTACATCCAAGAAAGGACATCTGCCAGGAATTCAAAACTTTAAAAAGCAAGAAAACTGCCCCTTCGTGGCGAGGGTTATTCTCAAGCCTTGAGGGGGTAGAAGAAACTCTGGAGGGAACTTTGAGACTTTGTTAGACTTCTCCTGGTGTCCTCTTATCCTCCCAGGGTTACAAAACATCTTCCTTCCCCAAAAGTGAAAACTCTATTATTGAGAACCCAGATAGCCATTTAACGACAGGAAACACCCGCATCTCAAACCGCTTCTTTCCTCTAAACATATTTTTGTGAAAGGCCTTTTGAGCTTTTAGGAAACCACTTGGAATGTGTCAACACGATTCTAGTGTATACTTCTGAGTCCTACCTTGGTTCCACATTGCTCTTCTTTTCCTCCCCAATATCCACTTTCCTCACTACGTATATGGAAAAGTTATATGCTGTGTATTTTTCAAACTTGGAGAGGTGAAGGACCGTTAGTTATTTCCTGCTGAGTGGTGTCCTTTTCCTGGCTTTAAACAAAACCCGGATATTAAGTTGGACACGGGGACACACACACACACACACACACGGAACAAAAGTAAAACTTTTGTCTCCAGCCCAGCCCAGCAGCTCCCCCGGGTGTGGCAAGGGGCCCGCGCCAGTCCTGCCCAGAGCCCTGGTCCTGTTCCTGCAGGGTCTGCAGCCTGCCCAGAGCAGCCAGAAGAATGTCTCATCCTTAAGGCTCGGCAGGCTGCCTGGCGACAGGGCTGGTGGGGCCTGGAGAAGCCGCCCTAAGGTTGCTTGGAGTCTGGGAAAGGCCATCGGGAGCAGGCTTGGGCAGGAAACCGAGCCCCCGGGGAGCTGGGAGCTGCGGTTCCGAGCCAGTCACGTCCTGCGCGAGAGGGGCGGGTAGCCTGGACTAGCGGGTATTTGGGGAAGCGTCCCAGTTCTAGGCGCTTCCAGTGGCTCCCTTGCACAAGTGACTTGTGGACTTAGTTCTGGGGCAAAGATGCCTGCTCTTCACATCGAGGATCTGCCGGAAAAAGAGAAGCTGAAGATGGAGGTTGAGCAACTTCGCAAAGAAGTGAAGTTGCAGAGACAACAGGTAAGCTGGTTATTCCAGAATTCCCTCTCAGAAATCCACCAAGGTCAGGATTGCCGGATTAAACGATGGGGGTGGGGTGGGGTGGGGTCTTCTTCTGGGAGCTTCTCTTTAAGGGAACTCTGATAGAGGCTCCAGCTGCTAGATGATGTGGAGGAATCACAAAAGGTGAGAAGGGCCAGGAACTAATAAGACTAATAAGACAGAGTCCCAAACAGGGGAGACAAACGAATCCCTAAAAGGGCAGCTGGCTTCCATTCTGGAAAGGATAGTGCGTGAGAGAAGTTTTCTAAAGCCACGTTTTAAAATCTCCCCACAACTTTAGCTTTGATTTTGCGAAGACCCTGACCCCACCGGGACTTGGGAACACTGCTTCAGTTTCTGTTATTTGCAAATTTTATGCAATTTCCAATTTGTCTTGTAAGTGTGTAAAATGATTAGTATAGTGTTTTCTGTATTTACTTATAAACATGTAATTATATTTATACTGGATGGCATATGGCTGCAAACTAAAATAAATAAATAAATAATTACATTGCTGGGTATGGTGGTACATGCCTGTAATTCTCAGTCACTTAGAAGGTGGAGACAGGAGGGTCAGGAGTTCCAGGCCACCCTGGCCAGTCAATGAAAAATTACTCAGGAGTCTTCACTGAAACTCCATCGAAAACTTGGAGATTTTACTTCAATTTTTTTTGCTGGTAGTAGGAGCCTTATTTATATTAATCTTCTTTTCCCATTCTGCCAGGCAACCTGTAGTTTAGAAAGAGGGCTTTTGGATAGTTTGTTCACTTTGAAGAAAAGTATTCTTTTCTCCAGTGCAAGAAAAATTTGTACTGATGTTATTTATTAGTAGTAGTAGTAGTAGTAATAGTAGTAGTAGTAGTAGTAGTAGTATCACTTTTTTACAGTCCAATCATTTCCCTCACCCAGTCTCTCTGCCTTCCCACAGTTCCACAACCCATCCCATTCCCCCTTCACCTCCATCTTCCCCCCCACCCAAGACTTCCCCATCCCCTGGGGACTCAAGTCTCTTGAGGTCTAGACACATCTCTCACCGAGGCCAGACCAGGCAGTTCTCTGCTCTATACGTTTCGGGGTGGGAGTGGGGGTGGAGGTCTCATACCAACTAGTGTATGCTGGTTGGTGGCTCAGTGTCAGAGATCTCAGGCGTCCAGATTAGTTGAGACTGTTGGTCTTCACCCTCCTCCTCAGCTTCTTCCAGCTTTTCCCTATGGACTGATGTTATTTTTAATAGTTTGGGGTTACTAGGGCTCAAACTCTGGGCATTGTGTATGTGGTCACCTCTGAGCCACACCCCAGGCTCTTTGACTTTTACCTTCTGTTTTAATTATTTGAAAAAAAATGAAGGAATAGAAATGAAGTAAATGATTTAAATAGGCTCCAAGCACATTCATGATAAGACTTAATACTCCTCAGGGGTTACTGGGAGATGCTGGAAGTTTGTGAGTTTTACATTTTTATGTATGTCCCTTTCAGATTTAGCCCTTTGCTTCATACAAATTCACACTCTTCCTAGATTTTGCAGTGAGAGATTCTATTTTTCCTGTAACTTTAAAAAAAATCATGTGATTAGAGGAATAAGCCAGCTGAGAGGACTAAGGGATAATGTTGTTTCTTGGAGGGAGCTGTTTTGGCTGGTGACAAAGTCTGGAGTTTGGCCAGAGTCAGCCAGAGGGATTGCATATTAAACAGCATGGTGTATGATGTGTGCTGAAATAATACTTCTCCTTTGCAAAGCTGGAATGTCTGAATATTTAGCATCATTGTGTAGAAGTTACAGGGGAGAGGAAAGGACAGGTTCCAAAGTTGACATCAGGCAACATCCTGGGTATGTCAATGTGTACGTCAAGCATCCTTATTTACAGTTTCCCTGGTCAGCCACCACAGCCCTGGAGTACACCCAACAGGACAGGTTTCCCAACTCAGAAAATTCTAGATGTTTGCTAGGAAGATAGAAAGATTTAGAGTGATTCTTCCTGAACACAAAGAGGATAGTGGACCTCCTTACCCTTCCCAAATGTTTTATCTTCTCTATGAAGTACAGAGGATTATATTGATGCTGGGTAAGCACTGTGGTGCTTGGTTTACACTCAACCCCTCACTTGAAAGAAGAAAAAGCCCTAGTCCCAAAGAGGATAGCCAACTCCTCACTTAAAGCCACAGAGAACCCTAGGGCTGGTATGTCAGTAGTGTTTTTCCCTGCACCCTCCGGGTCAGCCTGTCAACCCTTTGTTAACACCGGAGCTCTGGACTCTACTCAGGCCAAGTAGACAGATACACAGGTTCCATCTGGCTGCAGCTAATTCATTATTGATCAGGTGTATCCTCTCCATCATGGAAGGACAATTACCCACTTTTGGAGATCACGGGTCTTTTCAGAACCGCAGTGAAGGAGCTTCTGCAAGAAGAGTGGGGTCCCGGATCTTACCCAGGCATTTCACTGGAACCACCGACTCTCGATTTTAACACTCCCTTATCAGCACTGAGAACTCCCTTAGAACATACACACTAGAAATGCCAACAGTAGCTAGATTCTTGGAAAGGTAGTATTTATTATCACATTTTCTTGACTGTAACTGACCTTTTTTTCCATTGTGGATCAGTGGGTCCTACACACTCCCATGCAAACAGCACTTTAGGGTATGGGGAGGAATTAATGAAACGATGAGATTCCTATTTCTGTTTATTTTTGAATGTCACTTTTTAATTACTAGTTTATGCTTCATAATTATGAAAAATGTGTTAACACTGTGCTATCTGCACGTGCTTATAAATACTGATGCATTTTGGAGATGCGTGTGTAAGCACATTAAAAGAGATTCACTCAAAGGCTACTTTTCATCAGTCTCTAACTTTTACTTTAAACTTACTACTTGCAAAGCAGACCTTTCTGAAGACACTCGGCTTTTCCAATTTATTCTCTCTCTCCTCTCCCTCCCCCTCTCTCTCTCTCTCTCTCTCTCTCTCTCTCTGTTTTTATTTGTTTGTTTGTTTGTTTGTTTGAGACAGGGTTTCTCTGTGTAGCCCTAGCTGTCCTGGAACTCACTCTGTAGACCAGGCTGCCCTCAAACTCAGAAATCCACCTGCCTCTGCCTCCCAAGTGCTGGGATTAAAGGTGTGCACCACCACTGCCCGGCTTATTCTCTCTTAAAAAACAAAAACAAAAACAAAAACAAAAACAAAAAACTTAAATCTGCAACTTGTCTCTTAAGGATAGAACTTTTAGAAAGATGACTCAGTCCTGTCCCATGAGAAGAAAAGTTTAAGCTGATTCCCTTAACTCCAGAGTCTCATGTCACCCTGCTAAGCCTCTAGGAAAGCTTTTAAAATAACGATTGGTTAATCATCAGAGGAGTTTTAAGGCAAGACTCAGAGTAAGGTGAATAGACAAATCTACCACCCCTTGTCAGCTTTTCCCTGCCGCTTCTATGATTATCATTGTGACTCCATGGAATTCTGGAATATGACATACTCCCTTCTGTGAGACGCGTAGTGTGACTCTACCCTTAACACCCAGGGACTGCCTAATAGCTGCCTGTTATCCAGAGAGTTTGAACATGGTAGGTCTGTTATATTTGCATTTTAGAAAGTAAGGAAATCATAGGACAAGTATGAATAGAAAATTTCATGGGTGAACTATTACTACAATGACTTTCAATTATTTGTTTCTTGAACAATATTTTCCCATAGATTATATGACATATATAAATAGAATAAAGTAATGGTGTTAGAGCAGGAATTTTTTTTTAGAAAAAAATAGTGTGGTTTATTAAACTATATGAACCTCACAAAAACCGGTGGCAAAGTTGAATTTCCTTGACATAATTTTTTTCTTTTGATCCCCTCCCTCTGTACTCCAGGTGTCTAAATGTTCTGAGGAAATAAAGAACTACATTGAAGAACGTTCTGGAGAGGATCCCCTGGTAAAGGGAATCCCAGAAGACAAGAATCCCTTCAAAGAAAAGGGCAGCTGTGTCATTTCCTAGGTGACTCTGGAGGAGGAAACTCTGCTCTCAGTTGGGGCAGGTTCTTCTTTGTTTAATTTTCCCCCAAATGAAGCCAAAGTGTGTGTTGAAGAACCAAGAAAAAATGAAATGGAGAAAAGGACTGTCATGTAAGCACTCTCCAAGCAGTTCATGTAGGAAACATACCTTCTTCTCACCTTGGTTCCCCACACACCATCTCTCAGAGGAGAGCATCTGATGGCAGTTATGGGATGAAGGCATGGCTCCACCCCCTTTCAGTATACTGCTTGCTGTCTCCAATAAAGTTTTATCTTGGAAAATTCAGTGGTGGTGTCTTAAGACAGCACTATTCATTCGTTAACTCTTGAGTTGCCTTCTATAACCCGTCCAGTTATAGGGAGCTTGGGGGGCTTATATTGTAAGACTAGGGGTGTAATGACATGTTTTCCAATCCAGCTCTCCCTGATTCATGCGTTTACAATGCTAAATTCTGACTTCTGGAATGTGTTTGATGTAACTTCAACTATTAGGAAACCCAGCGGGTGGGTAGAATTCCTAATGACATTAACAGGACTCAAGCGGTGTCAGGAACATTGCCAAACCAAGTCGACATTAACACTTTCCTGGTTTGTGATGATTTAGTTCAAAATATCCCTGTAGTGGTGTCCTTGGGAATGGGACAAGTCTGTGAATGGGAGAGAGAACCCTCCTCGCATCAGTGCTTAGGAAGCCAACCCTGGCTGCCAGGGCTGGCTCTTTTGCTGACCCAGATCTGCATTCCTTGTTCCCTCCGGGTCTGGGAAATCATTCCTCTATAGCTCTGGCCTCTGGGAAGATGCCTGAATATTTTGCACCTACTCTGCCAGCCTACTGTAGGCAGTTAAATGTGCTTCCTCCTCCTCCTCCTCCTCCTCCTCCTCCTCCTCCTC
>NW_022196903.1:576417-579822 GCF_008632895.1 Mastomys coucha
CCTCCTCCTTCTTCTTCTTCTCCTTCCTCCTCCTCCTCTCCTCCTCCTCCTTCTTCTTCTTCTCCTTCCTCCTCCTTCTCCTCCTCCTCCTCCTCCTTCTCCTCCTCCTCCTCCTCAATTCTTCTCCTTCCTCCTCCTTCTCTTCTTCCTCCTCTCCTCCCCTCCTCCTCCTCTTCTTTTTCCTCCTTCACCTCTTCTATCTTCTCCAAAAACAAAAGTGAAATTTGACTAATTTTAAAAGATCAGTAGGATGTTTTCCTGTCATTGTAGAAGCTCACCCTGTCCTCTATTCCTCCTCGATTGTTGCTGTGCCTTACAAGCCCCTCCTTTCAATCAACGGCTCCACTTTCCATGGTGATGTAAGCTTCTGTAATTTTAGGCAGGAGGTAGAACAGCCCAGATACAATTCCTGATGAAGTCCTCTATGAAGGTACCTGTGACTAAGACAGCAATGAAAGAGACCTTTCTTCCTCTAGAAAAAAAAAAACTTTTTCATTCCCCTTTGTCTCTTGTTTAGGGATTGCTAGAGATGTGGAATGAAAGTGAAATAAAATCTTTACAAATAGGTTCTGGTTCAACTCAATCTAGTTACTCTGTGGTGTTAAATGTGGTACCTAAAGCCCAAGTTTCTCCTCCAGTGTATCTTCTGTCTGGGTTAGGTTTGCAGGTCTTCTTTCCAAGCCAAGTCAGAGAGCCCATGCCTCCAAGAGCTTCCTGAAGTCTGTCAGTCTCCTCACTTGGGAAGTCTGTTTTTTCTCCTGTCTACAAGGGAACAGGATATTCGGGCTTTTGAAAAAGTAATTATATAAGACTTAACTCAGGGACTGTTTCCTGCCATTTTCCAAGTGATGACATCAGTTGGGGTTACTGAGAGCCCAGGGATAATTTTAGCTCAAAGCACCATCTACTGTGGGGTGGGTTTAAGAGTAGTCAGGACATATTTCTGCCAAGCACCATGGAACAACTGATACTTAGAGTGTGTTTTTGCTTTTGGACACTTAATATTTAATGTGCCATGTGATTTTGGTATCTTGGTGCCTATTATTTAATAAGCTGGTTCATTTCTTCATAGTTGTCTATCACATTTTCTTTTTCTGCATAGGAAGAAAACATATTCTGGTTACTTATACTACATAGCCAATAATCTTTTACAAAGGTCAAAAGAAAACTTTTATTACTTAACTACTCTCAGAGCAGTGTATACCAAGCTGGATCCTGTATTTCTATCCAGCTACCCATTCATGAAAATTTCACATCCTACATTTTGTTTCTAGGTCACCTTCAATCATATAAACAAATTAGTCAACCAACTCCTGTTTTCCCTTATAGGTGTTTTTACTCCATATGTTTTTGTTCTGTTTCAATTTTGTAACTTAGCCAACAGAGAGTAGCATAGAATCATGTGTTTGAAGTGATAAATGATAACTTGCAATGGGAAGATATGAAAAAAATGCTTATTTGAATATGTTATAGAAGAACATTTAGCAACTGAGAATTTATTAAGTAGAATTTAAATGATGCGTTCAGTTCCTTTCAACTATATGATTGTGTAATCAATCAGCATTAGACCACAAATGGTTGCTATGTTTTATACATTGAGTGAATCTCAAAATCTATGAACTCAAGACAATTTATTAATTTCTTCTCTTATGGATCATACTTTTGGTGTCAAGTCTAAAAATTATATGCATGTTCTTATTCTTAGATACTTTTTTCTTTCATGGCTTCTAAAAGGTTTCTATTATAAGTCTCTAAGTCATTTTGAGTCAGTTTTCATTAAGTTGTATTTTTTGATAGAGGTCTCACTTATTTACAGATTGCTGTGAGAATACCTCCTTGCCCCAGCACCCTTTATTGAAAAGGCTATCAATCCTGCATTAAATAGCTTTTGCATTTTTATCAAAGTTCACTGGTAGCATCTCTGTGTTCATTTCTCATGCATGTGTCTTGTCAGGGCTCTGCTCTCTTCACTGCACAGCAGCAGCAGGGAGAGAGAAACCTCACATGATTTCTCTTTGTTTTTAAATCTTGAACCTAGAACTTGGACTGGAACTGGCTACGGAGGAATCCTTACAAAATGAGCACACATAACTTCTGCCAGAATATGCAAATGGTGTATCACCAAAATCCCAGGACTTGGGAGGTAGAAGCAAGAGGATTAGGAGTTTAAGATAAGCCTTTGGTCCATAAAGAGTATGTAGACAACTGTATGGACATGCTTGGTTAGTTATGAAAAGGGCTTTGTAGATTCCTTGTGGTCTTCACGTAGTCATAATTTGTTTTTTTTTCCCTTTTTCCAATATCTATTTAAATGTTTGGCTGCAGTAATCAGACATTGCAATATCCTATTAAGTTGCTATGATAAGATTAGTTCTACAAATTAGTCAGCAAGTTAATCTAAAATTGAGAAATATAACTTTAAAATCACTGTTTAAAAGATACTATAAGCATGTGATGAGAAAAGATTAAACATTTAATTAAGATTTGTAACTATTGTTAACCTCTGAGTAGAGAAAATTTTCGTAAATTATATATACCCATTTAGGCATATGCCAAATTAAAATAAAAAGAGACAGGTAAAAAAAGATAAAATTCTATTAGCTACATTAAAATTTATTTATTTTGTATCCTAGGAAACTGATGAAAAACTAAGAGCTGATGCTAACATCTCTCATTCCTTCTCACATGACACCAAGAAGCCCCAAGAAGGATGCCCAGCAGTACCAGTGCACCTGGGCAGAGCTGATTAGCACCACCAGGGCTCTGAAACCCACACTGCCATGGACAAAAGTTCAAGAAACTAGATAAAAACCATTTGGGGAAAATAGAGCAGGAGCACCAGAATTGTTTCAGAAAAACTAAAATGTCCTTAAGATCTTTGTCATAAAAATTTCAGCAAATCCATAATTTGATTGTAATAACGTCATCTACTACTGTCAACACCAACAGGAACAGATGTTAGAACCATTCAATAAGAACTGTAAAGAATGCCATGCGATGGCACTTTAACCCCAACATTCAAGAGACAAAGGCAGGTGAATATCAAGAACATTCAAGAACAGCTTAATTCATGTATACAGTTCCAGGACATTCAGGGCTACACAAAGAAACCCTCTGTCAAAAACAAAACAAAACAAAAAACAAACAAACAAAAACCAGTAACAAAAACAAACAAAAAATTGAAAAGCAAGCACCAGAATACAGTTTCACATTAATCGTATAATCTCTTGATGTCAAAAAATAAACAGATGAAAGGGACAAAAAGGGAGTCAATTTCAGCTAAGTAGTAAAAGCGATATGAAAGTCCTTAGTAGACTTGCTCAGTCTTCTTGGGTAACCTCAACAGGAGTATAGGGATGATAGGATAAAAAGAGTGGTCTTTTTTTTTTTTTTTTTTTTTTTTTT
>NW_022196903.1:579833-638467 GCF_008632895.1 Mastomys coucha
CTCCACGTGCAAGGGAGAGGCAGCCAAGGTCCCTGATCCACCTCTGTTAGCTGGAAGCTGAGAGGATCAAAAGAGTGGTCTTAAAGACCACTCTTTCTCCTCATGCTGGACTTCAGAAACTAGATAAGAAATAAATTCACAAGACAATAACAAAGGACTAAATTGGTATTCCCAAGTGGTAGAAACAGACTGAAAAGTGTAGACTTGACAAATCAGTAAGAGAAAACTATAGTAAATAAAAGTTTCCAAAAATTTGTCAGTGATAGAACTCACAGGTTCAAGAGGTTGGTTAAAAGACAAATATAATAATGCTATAGAAATATACACTATAACATGTTATAATCAAGTAGCTTTAAGCTAAGAAAAAAGAAAACAATACTTTAAAAATTATGTTTATTTATTTATGTATATGAGTATTTCACCTGCATGCACTTATGTGCACTATATGAATGCCTCATAGTCCAAGGAACCAGAAAAAAAGCATTGGATTCACAAGAGTAATAGATTGTTTTAAGCCTTTGTGTGGGTGCTGGAAACTGAATGTGGATCCTCTGAGAGAGCAGAAAGTGCTCTTAATCACTGAACCATCTCTCCAAACCCCATTGGAAAAAAATCTTTAAAACCATAGGCATATGTTACATTTTATATTGACAAAGAATATCTTGAATTAAATAAATTCACCCTTAGAAACAATAGAGGTCAGAATGAATATATGATCTATTAAATGCCAGAAAAAAGAAAACTGATTCTATACTTGTAAAACTATCACCCAGAAATGAATAGTAAATGAAAACATTATCAGATGAAGGAAAACTATGAGAAATTGTATCTTACTGAACTCTTAAAAAAAGGATATTCCCAAAACTAAAAGAACATACAAACAATAACAAGAAATGCTCACATAGTATGAAAAAGAAAAGGAAAACTAAATCTAACAGGTTAAAACTGAAGCAAATACCAACTTATGAAAATTAAACTTCAAAGGATAGTCTAAAAGCATGTCAAATTCACTTATATCATTGGAGGTCTAATCTGGGGCCAATGGGTACTAATTTAATTATTTCACATCAAAATTCCATCATGCCCCTACTATACTAGGCATTGGTCTAGGCCCAATGAATACAGTGATGAGCTAGACAAAATCTTTAAAATCAGATAGTTTCTTACTTATTTATTTAGAGACAAGGCCTCACTCTGTAACCCTAGCTGGCCTGGAACTCCCTAAGTAGACCAGGATGAACATAAACTCACAAAGATTCTCTTGCCTCTGCCTTCTGAGTACTGGGATTAAGGTGTGCACCACCAAGCCCAGTTACACATCAAAGACTATAGAAATTATAATTCCTCATGAATGTGGTGATTGATTAGATGATGTCTTTCACATTAGAGATTTCACACAAATTATAACGAACCAGATGTGATTAGATCCCACAGAGTGGACTATGTTGTATCAAATATAAGTCAGAAAGTAATTTTTGGTATTTTTAATGATAAGTATGCTAGCTTATCCAGACAAGTGATTTTTTTCTCAGAATTGTAATAATATTATTACATTGATTATTTCATTTAGTTCTTGAAACTATTCTGCATGTGATAAGATGCAAAATTTTCTTAGTCATGTAGCGACTAGAAGCAGCAACCTGTTCTTTGCCACATTGCCTTCCTTGTAGGTACCAATACTTTTGAGGTCAGAACAGACTATTGAGTAACTGATCTTCTGATGTGCCTTCCAACATAGATATGACTGGCTACTTACTACAGCCTAGAAAAGTTTGACTGTGATGCTTGATGCAATGTTTGAAAGTATCTCATTTTAGTTGTCTTGGTAGGTTGGCTCGTCAGATTTCCATAATCACAGTCTAATACAATTATAGTAATTTTAGTCTATGCCAATTGCATGAATTGGCTTTCATAAAAAATTCACTACTCTAAATTACTTTGACAGTGATGAACTCTAATTATACATCAAATAGATTTTGTTCACTTGTTGAATAATATAATTTCTCATTTTAACAACAGAACTTATCTGGTGAATGCTACATAAATTATGTAGATTGCCTATCAAAATTTTCTTGAAAAATCACCAATTATTAAGGGGTAGCTAGCCACCTCCAGAGAGCTGTTTATAGGTGCCACAAAATCTCTTCTACAAAGAGATCAAATTCATCATTTACAATAACTTGGTATTGCTTAATCAGAGTAACTATGGGCTTTACTCACTTCAGCCTACTCTTGTAGTCTGAGACAGAAGACGCTAAATGATAGATTTCACAGCTTTCATTTGGGAATGAATGAGTCTAATTCCCTGGGCTGTGACTAGAAATGTTAAGCCCATTAACGTATTCATGGCTTGATGCTTATAGCTATTCATCAGTATGCAGCATCAACTTTCTATAGAAGTAATCAGACTACATATAAGAATATATTCCATAGTAAGAATATATTTACTCAAACTTCCACAGTTCTCATATTATGTAGGAAAAGGAGAAAAGAGATTTGGTCTTGCTTTCTTGAGTATTTTAAAATAGCACAAAACTTACATGTAGTTTAATCCAAGAGAAGAAAATTCTGATACCTGGTATAGTTCTGTGACTGTCTAATAAAAGTTTAACATCCACTTTTAATTAAATGCTTCCTTTGATGACTAAGGTTCTGTATTGATACAGAACATATTATCTGGGGTGGCTTGTTCTATAATTACCAATATCCAAACCAGATTTTCTGTTTTCTTCTTTTCATAAATCTTTAAAAGAACATCCATTGAACTGAGTACAGGGTCCTCAATGAAGGAGTTAGAGAAAGGACCTATGGAGCTGAGGGGTTTGCAGCCCCTTAGGACGAACAACAATATGAATTAACTAGTACCCTCAGAGCTCCCAGGGTCTCAACCACCAACCAAGGACTGCACATGGAGGGGTCTGATTGTTCTGGCAGCATGTGTATAGTAGAGGATTGCAAATTCGATCATCAATAAGAGGAGAGGACCTCAGCCCTGTGAAGGTTCTGTGCCCCAGTGTAGGGGAATGTCAGGGCCAATAAGTAGGAGAGGGTGGGGTGGCAGGCATAGGGAGGGGGGAGGCATCAGGGGTTTGTTCTTGTTGTTTTTGTTTCTTTCTTTGTTTTTTGGAGGGGAAACTGGGAAAGGAGAAATTTACATGTAAATAAAGAAAATATCTAATAAAAAACAAAAACAAAACAAAACAAAACAAAAAGAACATCATGATAATTTCTGCCTATATTTATTATTGGAATATACATGCAAATGTGAGTCAATGGATTAATAATCCAATATTTAAATTTTTCAGCATGGTGGTGTGATGGTTAATCTTAACTGTTAAATTAATAAGCTTTAGAATTACTATAGAAATATATTTATGGGCATCCGTGTGAAGCATTAACCAGAGGATATTAATTGTCATGGATCTACCCTAGATGTGGCTTGTAGCATTCCCTGAACTAGAATACCAGACTGAATAAAAATGAGAAGGGAGTCGAGTGATCATTCATGAGCATTTGACCAGACTTTAGCTCTCATACCTTCCTGATATGATACACTGCAACCCCTGGACCCGTAAGCCCCAAACAAACTCTTCCTTCTTTAAGTCACATAAGAAGAAGAAGAAGAAGGAGAAGGAGAAGTGTCAAAAAATTTAAAACCTTTCACTTAAATTTGATTTAACAGATGACTAACAAGCAAAAGACCTATAAATACAACACTTTCTCACTGAGTTCACAAAGCATTGTTCACATGCTCTCGGAATAGACAGGTGCAACAAATGACAGTGACATTTATCAAATACTAAACTCATTTCATTGTAGATTGTGCTTGGGAGGAATAATAAATAAATTGTTAGATTAAGTCTAGGACATTCTTGACTTCTCTTCTTGTCATAGCTCATGAAAGAGAAAGTAAGCAGATGAAGTGAAGGAGGAAACGTGTACTAAATTAAGAGGAAAATGTTAATATATAGAATATATATTGGTAAATTAAGAAGTCATTTCATCAAATTCATGTAAAAATAGAAAGAATCTACTGGTTAATTGGGTGTGGTGTCGTTAGTAGAAACTTTTTGAGGTACAATTTCAGCTACTGTAGGTAACAGACTATTTCAAATTCTGTGATTTAAAACAAAATATTTATTATTGTCTATCAGCATACCAACAGTTTCTGTGGCTCTGACTCTGTTGGTCTTGGCTGATTTTACTGGATCATCTGTACTTAGTTTGTGGATCAGTGGGAAATTGCTTGTTATTGGATATTGGCTAGAAGTTGACTGTTACAAAGGAGGTGACTAGGTCCGATAGCATTTATCTTCCCCGGGGTTGCCTACACTTCTAAGAATGAGAGAGTAGAAGGCAAAATGTAGCTAAGGCCTAGGACGAGAACTGGACACCATCCCTTGCCCTGTACTGATCTATCCAAAGCAAGGCATTAGAATGTACCAGATTCAAGAAGAATATAAACTGGAGCCCCTTCTTGAGAGATTATGTTGCAGAAAGACACATTATGTGAGGCATAGAGACAAAGTGCTAGCAAATTAAAGGCATTAAATAATTTATTGGCCTAAGTGGCCAAAGATTATAGGTTTAGTCCTTTTACAGTAAGATGTCTGGGGCTGTAGAAAACAATAAAAATAAACCTAAGGAATTTGTGGGACCAAAGACTATATATGGATAATTCACTGATGACAAGAACAAGATATTGAGATGATCAGGACAGTAATTAAAACAGGAAGGGTGTCAGCACTGTTGTGAGAGTCACAACATGAATTAAATTCATCAGTGTTCATACTTTATGTGATATTGCATTTGTGCTATGTCAGAAATGCAGGAGGTCATATTTTGTTCTTCCAAAATGTCAGAATTTATTGAATAATATTAAATTCACAAGCTATATTGGTTTGCTTGGTTGAAATTTGCCAAGGATTCCAGATTTCCCTTGATAGCTGACTGTTGGCAAACACAGGTTTTCTTATTCCAGTCTTAAGTACTACTGCTAACTCTCAGATCACACACCACACAGAAATACCAATATATGTATATTTGTAGGTTACATCATATCTATACCAATCTTTCAAAGGACACACAGAGTTAAAGAGGTTTAAAGGAGCTTACACTGGAAATAGAGGCAAAGGCTAATGAAGATGTAAAGAGTTTCTCTGCAGGGATTGCATATAGAACACACCATAGCATCAAACTACAGGATCACAACTGAGCCCAGCCTCAAGGTTGAAAAAAGCTATATAAAGGAGGTCCAGGACCATGGAGGCAGCAGAGGTAAAGTGTAGAATCTCATTCACGTGGACTTGAATAGGCTGCCTCATTAGAGGAACCAAGGAGAGATGAGTCCTTGGGGATAATCAGAAGTTCTGTGCCTACAGGACCTTGGCACACACATTGAGTTGTCACATGACAAGAGACTGTAGCTATAGCCACCACACTGTGAGGTTTCTTCCTCTTTGTGGTGTTTAGATAATGGGATTACACTCTTTCCCCAGTCTGAAGTGTTTTATATGAAATCTCTGTAGTTCTTTGTGTATTGTTAAGGTACAATGAAATCTCCCCTTTTGCATTAACAGCATTTGTTGGTATTGCCCTTGTTCAGGTCTTATTTGTAACAATACTTAAAGAGACAGATATTATAATTTGAAAGAGAGCAAGGGGAGGAAACATAGGGGAAAGTTGAGGGAGGAAAGGGAAGAGGAGATGATATAATGAAGTTTAAATTCAAAAATGAGAAAAGGGAGTCACCTAGTACAAGACAAAGCCTGAAAGTCACTGTTTTGTACAACATAGAAAATGAATGTAAGAGCAGGGCACAACTTGATACCAGCATGTGGCCAAACTTAATTATTCTTGCTATCAGAGTTTAAGGGCAAAAATACCCAACTCTGGCAGCCACTGTAGCCTAGGTATGTCCAAATATGCCCATTGGGTCAAGCACAATGCTAAGTAATGATGAGATCAGGGAAAGGAAAGATGATCAATGCGCACATTGGAAAGAGAAAACAACTAAGATGGTCTAGGTAGCATCAAGTCCATCTTTGAGATCTAGGCATTAGCAAGAAGCTTAAGAGGTAGATTTGGGTCAATGAGCAAGAGGTAGAAATAACAAATCAGTCCATGTCAAGTATTGCCTTGATCACTGTCTCAGCTCTGGCTTTGAGAGGGGTTCAACCTGAAGCCCTTACTGATGAAGACAAGCTGACTTTACTCCTGGAGGGTGTAGCCTGTCTCCTAGGACAATTGCCCTTCTCCAGATGTCACCAATCCTGTATGCTGCTGCTGCTGCTCCTGAAACCAAAGTGTCTGTCAGCTTAGGATTCTGATAGCAGAACTTTGGGTTCTTTGTATGAGTGTTGGGAGGGAGGGGTCAGAGTTTTGGAGCTGTAGAGCTGATAGTATGACGTCTTTTGATTCTCACCTTTTCACCTTCAATCATGAGAAGAAATGATGTAGGTTATGTGTCAACAGTTTCTCGGTGGGCATTTCTTGAATGATTAATATTACTGTATGCAGGAGTAAGCCAGCAACCCCCATATAATAGAAATAACACAAAATGTAGGTGGAGATGCAATGTTTTATCACTTTTTGGTTATCATATGGGCCCAACTTGAGGAGTCAGTGCTTTGTAGGAAAAGCAGTTTCTAAGTGCTAATTATTTGCATATGAGAAAATGAGTGGCCTCTTGAAAATCAATTTTACATGATTATTAGGCTTATTAATTTCTAGGAAGCAGAAAACTGAAGGATCTGCCTATGTCTCTCTGGCATGCTCTATAGTTGAGGAAAATCCTCTGTATTGTGGTCATCTTTCATACAGAGGGACACTTTGTTAATTGAGTAAAACTCAAAGGAAGTCCCAAACTTCTATTTCTGTCTCATCACTTGTCACAATAAAAGTATTGGCCATGGGAAGTCAATCTTACCCATATTCAGATGCCAATATGCCATGCCCCTCAGTCTTCACCTGACTCCAGCCCAAACTCTGTGGCAACCTGAATGGCTTTCTATGTATCTCTTCACACAGTTGAATCTAGCAGAAAGAAAACAGGAACCCACTGAACTTGAGTTGACCATATTTATACTCCCTATTTCTTGCATTTACTCCTATATCAGTTCTTCTACTTGATGCAGTTTTGGACTCTAAGGAGGTCCTGTTAGTGTAGCCAAACCAAGAGTCTTAGCTTTTGCCTATCTAGGAACAATACTTGCCTCTTTTTAAGCTTGAGCTCAATCTTTACCAGCTGTGTCACAGGCTTCTGTTTTCTTTTAACTGTGCTATCATAAAAATCCTCCTATCATGCCATAGCTGAAAGGCTATCTCAAGAGAAATGACTTCCTAATATAGTTACAACTCATGAGCTTAATGCATTACAGTTTAGGTATCTCTGCTAACTTGGATGCTGACCCAGGAAGCACGATCTCCTGGTGTCCTGTTTTGGAAGTACATTCACCAGAACAGTACCACAGTCTCCCTTTGAAAGAGTTGCTGCCTGGGGTGTAAACTGTCTAATATTGTGGCATGTTTGTATTAAGGGGGATGAAAAGGTAGAAGGTTATGCTTTGGGGGTACTTTGGAGGGGTGGAAGGTAACATTGCAAGTGCATTCTCCAGAGGTCATAAATCATAATGAACACAAGTTCATGGATTGCCTTTTGTTCTTCCCCCTGTGAATAACCAGATAAGAAATATTTTAAATTTGTAAGTCAGTATCTCTTGTAGATCGAAATCACCCACAGATAAAGTAGAAGCCACCAATGGTGGCTGTGTTCTAATAGTACTGTTCTGGTAGAGTTGGGATTACACCACAACCATCAACAACCTTCCAGAACCATCCTTTTCATACTACATGTTAGGTATGATCCATTGGGGTTGATTTAGTGGAATAAATATAGTAGTTTGATTAAATTCATCTCAAAGAAACTGAAATAATAATAATAAACATAGAGCAGAAAGATATTCATCTGACAGAACTTGTGTGTGTAATATAGGTTTAAATCCATACAAAGAATTCATCTCTAATTGTAGATTTTAGTTAATAAGTGCTTGCAGGCTGCTGGGGAGGAATGTTAGGACTGAAAGTCAGGCTCTTTGAACTATATAGTAATGAAATTAACCTTGATCAAAGAGAAGTTCTGCCTGTTCCTCCTGGGGGTTGTCATCTGAAAGCCCTTTGAATGGGCTTCCAAAGACAGATTCTTTACCTGGGGGAATTGAGCCGTGCCAGGAAGTCTGATAATGCAATATCAACATGATTGCCACAGTACCTGAAACATTTAGCCAGTGGATACTGCATCCCCTGAAGACTCTGTTTAGCAAGGCTGGGGTGAGCTTCTCTTTTGGACACACTCAATGTGCATTGTGACACTTTGTTTTTAAGAGAAGAGGCTGTCCACATTTTCCCTGGAGGAGACCAGATGGCAACTTGTGCTTAGAAGTTTAACAGACTCTTCCCATGTGTCAGTTTGCTCAGCAACTTTTTTTTTATTGGTATTCTTTAGTTTTAATAAACTGTATCCATGAGTCTACAAACTATCACTATGTTCTGAGTCCTGTGAATTTGGGACTCTAAGGGTGCCTGGAGGGAATGTGGAACTTGTAATTGGCATCAGAAGTAAAGTCAGTCTTGCAGACTGTGTACACTTTAACTTCTAAAATAGAGGAGGAAACCATGGGATGGTGACCTTTATAAAGGTCATGCAGCAAATTAATGGCAGAGCCACAATAAGATACATGGCTTGTAGTCTCCATGTTTAAAGGTTTCTTTCTATGGCTATGCCTCTTTGTGCTCCTCGACAACATTTGCCCAGTGTATCCGACTGAGTGCCAAGGGCCCGGTACACATTAACTTACTTTAGCCTCGCAATGCCCACACACAATTTGTGCAAGGATTATCTTCTTTTTATAATAACAAAACTGACACTTGAAGAACTTAAGTCAACTTCTCTTTGTATGAGTTTTAAATGGCTGAGCAAGGATCCAAAGTCTGGGCTTTGATTCAATCCAAAGTCTTCTATAATTTACCAACTGTATTATTTCCCATGCTGTTGAATATTCCACTCTTTATTTTCTGAATATTCCACTCTTAAAATAAGTCAATTTACTTTTTTTTTTCACTTCACAGGGTTATTGGTATAGATAAGGTGACAAACAGTTACATTGTTGGGTCTTTTGTACATGACATAGTCTTTATAAAGGGGTTAAATTAATCAATGAGGATAAAAGATGTAGAGCATAGGTCAAAAGATTCCTTAAATCAAGACTCCTTAGTTATATTATCCTTGAGTAGATGTGAGCTTAAGGAGTCATTTGAGTTTCTGAAATGTAATTTCTAATATAGAGTGTATTCTCTTCTAAAATACAAGATAATTTACCTTTAATATAATTTTTAATAAAGAAAAAAATGTGGTCTGGATCTTCTACCTTAAGAGGAAGTGTGCCTATGGGCCTTTCCAATTGGCCAGGTATTGATTGCTATGGGCCATTAGTTTCAGTAGTTGCTGTTTTACTGTTAATCTCAGTTATCAACTTGATGAATTCTAGAATCACTTAAGAGATGAGCCTCTCAGCATTCCTGACATTGTCTTGGGTAGGCTAATTGAGGTGGAAAGGCCCATCCATGTGGATGGTTTCCTCTCCTGGGCTTGGATCATGGACTCTACCAGAAAGACATAGAGAGGTGAGCACAAGCATCAATCATTTTGGTTCTTGACCGTGGAAGCAATGTGACCAGCTGTTCAAGTCCCTGCCTCTGGGATGTCCCTGTCATGATGGACTGTGCCCTTGACCTGACCTGTCTTGAGGGACTGTACCCTTGACATGGCCTGTCATGATGAACTGTGCCTTGAACCAAGTAGTATAATAAAGTCTTTTCTCTTAGATTGCTTTTGTCAGGGTATTTTATTTCAGATACTGGAAAAGAAACCAAAGCAGATATGTTCAGGGCTAAAAAGGATTTGACATCCATAGCTTGGTGTACTCCCCACACTGCCTAAATCTCCCTTTAACTTTTCATTAACCAATAAGGCCCTCCTTTTCTTTACACCAATGTTCCTGTAATCATAAGCCTGCTGTTGCTTCCATGTGCTTCACTTTATGAGCTGAACTGTTGAGTGACACAGCCTTCACTTGTCAACCTAGAAAGTTCCTGCTGTTGGCTTTGGCCACTCTTGCCTCTTTCTTGATCATACCCATGCTTAGCTCAGAGATTTCAGATTTTCCTTGTTACCTATTCCATGTCAACTTCAAGGTCTAAGGGGATGATCCTTTTACAATTTAACCTTGAATTTATCAGTCTCCTTAACTGAAGTAAACAGGCACAACTCTTTAAACTAATTAAACTCCAGTACTAGCAATGCCTGCCCCATTCCTCTAGCATGTTATAATACTATACAGCATCTGAATACTAGCATTTTCAGAGTTGATCACAAGATTGCACAAAATGACCATCTTTTGAATAGAACATGTGAACTGCCATAAATAAAAATTATAGTTACCCTGTAACATGACTGAGAGAAATATGAAGTGGATTCTGGGATATCGATAGTATCTCAGCATTGGATAGGGTCCTTGAAAAACAGTTGTAACCATCATTTATGTTTAATATTGTAATCGCTGTATATTTAATGTCATTGAAAAGTATCCTGCCCTCATTCCTCCCTTTTTAGTTACTTAAAAGCCTTTTGAGATTTTTAAATTTGATTTCCCTGCTTAATGATGTAGTCAGCGTCCTCTCTAACACTTTAGCCATTTGAATTCCCCAAAGACTGTTTGTACTGTGTTTCCTAAGGTCCACGATAGCATCTTCTTTTAAACTGTGGGAGGAAGGGCACTAAGGAGTTTGGGAGATCTCATGATAGGGGATTATGGGAATACAAGGAGTCACACAGGGTAGGAGGTCATTGCCTTGTTTCATTCCCATGACATCTCTGTAGACTGATTAATGATGCACTTCCCTCTCATTCCAAGCCTGACAATTGTCAGGGGCCTGACCCCAAGTGCTCCTGGATGATTTATTTAAAGCATGACTTTTCTTTATCAATCATCAGAGCCAGAAGGTCAAAGGCATCGCAGGCCTAGATCCTGACCCTCTTCCAGGGGGAGCAGCACCTTGGGCCGAATATAGAGTATGATGACAACCACATCTTGCTTTATGATAAATTATTAACACAAATATCAAAATGGAATTAGTGTCCTTTTATTTCTCTGTACAGGCACTACTTGGTCTCTTTTATCTTCCCTTCCTGACTAGCACTGTCAGCACTGGCCTGACTTAAACTTTGATTAAGCTTGCTAATTCCTAAGCATCCATTTTTGTTTCGTTTTTCTTAAGCAAGTTTAGTATCACATTCTTTCTTCTTTCTACTTCTCCCATCTTCTCCCCATTTTTGATTTCTTTGTACCCCCATCCCACATGTTGTGGTCAGCTATTTTAATGTAACACTGATATCACTCCAGTGCCAGATAATATCACATTGTCATTCAGGATTTATATGATTGATGATCCTAGCTCCCTTTTTGTTCAGAATTCTATTCAAATTCATCCTCTCCCCACTCACCTCTTACCTCTCATTTCTGTTCTCCAGTCATTTATCCTTAATTCCCCAATACTGTTTGCATAAGGAGTTTCTATATGTCACAAACAATTTAAATGACTTTTGTAAGACAAAAGAGGAATTATTAGATGGTACATCAGATGTCTCCGTCTATGCTAGTGATGCATCTATGATCTTCCCAGCCATGTTCTCCGTTCCTGATACAGATTTCTCTTCCCATTCTTATATTCTACTATTTCACTTCCCAGTTATGGTCAAATTTTAATGTAATTCAATCATCCAAAGTACCTTGTTGTCTTTTCTATTCATCTACTTGATGAAGCCATTTTTCTTAAGACAACTCTTTCCCTAATATTTTTTCTAATATACTCACTACCATTATTTTTAATCTTAATTTATTTTCTCAAACAAATCATTTTCATTATCTTATATTTGTTATCACTACAAATACATATTCCTAAGAAACTGTTTCAAAGTCTAACCTTATATATTCATCTATAACAAATATCAGCATTCTACATATACATTATCTCCATTTGAGATAATTCAGATCTCTTTGATTTTGAATTTTATTGGCACTCCATACCTCTACGAGTGCTTTACCTTGGTTTGGTTCAAAAGTCTCCTCAACCCAGCCTTCATCTCAGGTTTGATTACTGAGCTTTCTCTTGAGATATTCCTCTTCTTCAATAGCAAGTCTTTGGCACCAATTCCTTTCTGATTGCTGGCATTTGTTCTTTGACATTAAGTGGCATTTTTACTAGGGTACACTTCTTGGACCTGTAGCCTTTCTTTCATTGTATCTTCAGCTTAATTTCTTTCTAGATCAACTCATTTCTAGGAGACTATTGTCTTTGGTATATTTAGCACCAGCTCTTCCATGGAGCCAATCCCATACTCACCTCTGCTTTTCATGCTAGTCTCTCTATTCCATAAGTCAAAGTATATTGAATGTGAATCATGACTGTTAAATTGTCAAAGACAGCAAGATGATTAAGAACACTTCTAGTTCCTCTGTTCTCACAGTCCACTAGAAAAAATACTTAAGTAATTTACAGAGCCAGAAGAAGTCTTCACTGGTTCTGGACAGCAGTGTGCTATTTCCCTTCTCCTTCAACACATTTTGTAATGTCTTGCCCTATTATATATATATATATATGTATATGTATATACATATATATATATATAATAGCATAAGATATATATACATATATATTATAATAGCATAAGACATATATCAATGGTATATATACCATTGATTCTACATTCATAGTTTTAATCGACCAAATATCAAAATGTCAGATTTTGTATTATCATAATGTCATACAACAGATATTTTTATGTTGAGACATTGGAGAAGTCGCCCTTCCATCTTAGAACAATGAGACTCTTAAACAAATTTGTTCAAATCTTCCTGTCAGCTTTGGATACCAATGAGAGGTGTGAGAAGCCTTTCCCACCTGAAATTTAACTGATCCAATTGACCTTTCCAAGATAAAATAGTTTTGAAGAAAACTTTTTTTTTCTATTTGGACAGAAGTCAGGTGTGTACTTTTGGTACAAATCACTTATAAGTGAGGTCCTATATTAAAGAAGACATACCTTTCATCCTTCTATCTATTTTCATATATCTTAGAACATTGCCTGTGACATTCATTGTCTTCTCTTACTACTAACAAATCTTTGAATCTATTCTTTGCACTCTTAGTTTCTGTTTCCATTCCCTCTATCAATGTTCTTCCTATGACTTGCCATTTTTCAAGTCCAGTGCACTCAGATCCTCCCTCACTAGTTTACTTTGGAGTTCTTTCCAGGGTCTTAAGGGCATGTGACAACCCCTGATTTTTATGCTTCTATTTTGAGGGATATCTCCAACCACCCAGAAATACATTTCCTTTTTCATAAACTCATAGTAGCTTTCCTTTTCCCCTAAAGTAATAGCAAAGCTCTTAGTGTGTGGTTGCATGGTTAACACCACAGTTTGAACCTACTCCTATGTTAGAATTTTCTCCCTTGCTTTTCTGTGTCTGTCTCGAGGGAAAAGGATTGAGTGTGTGCTGCTGATCAATAGGCAACGAAGCTAAAAGCTTAGAAAAGCCTACCAGCCACAACAGTAGTGTTCAATCAGTCAGAAACCCTGTCTTTTCCCCTCTCATCCTTACTTGACCTGGTGCTCTTGAGGTCAGGTCAGAATACAGACCAATCAAGAGCAACGTAAACATTTTTGGATTAACCTAATATGAAAATTACTTACCAGCCGTGGTGGTTAATTATGGTCAACTTGTCACAAATAAAGGTCATCTGGAGAAAAGGGAAATCTCAATTGAGAAAATACCTTCATCAGATTGGCCTTGAAGCAAACCTGTAGGGTATTTTCTTGATTAATTTTTGTTGTGGAAGATTGCAACCTACTGTGGGCAATGCCACTCCTAGGCATATGGTCCTGGGTTATATGAAAAGTAAAGCTTAGGAAGCCATGAGGAAAAATCCAATGTCAGCTTCTTCATAACCTATACTTCAGTTTTTGCTTCCATGTTTCTGCCATGATAGTCTATGCGTTATAAGCTATAAGCTAAAGTAAACCCTTTCTTTTCCAAGTTGATGCTGGTTATGGTGTTTATCACAGCAACACAAAGCAAACTTGGAAAACAGCTAAGATGACTTGATATGCTTGCTATTTTACCTTCAGTTTTTCTCTCTCATCCTTTTCATGAGTTACATTTTTTTTTTGTCAGAAGAGAAACATTTAAGTTCTACTCTGTAGAGATGTCATATGATTTTAGAAACCAAGAATGTAAAAAAGACTACAACAGCATCTATTCTTTTTTGTGGGTACGGTGAAGCGGGTGTTAGCATCTGCCCCCCTTACTTCCTGGTTTATTTTCTCTTTTATTTAGATCACATGCTTTTCTGTGTTCTGAAGTGCTGCGCTCTGCATTAGGAAGCCTGTGGGGGGTAGGTTGTTCATGACTTTGGCACTGAAAGCTCCATCATACTTTTGATGGCTTCAGCTTAGACAGTAGGAAACATCTGGTCATTCTCTGATATTTATCAAGACAGAGCTGTGTTTCCTCTAAAAACAGTTTTTCATGAACAGTACATTACACAATGGCAGAGGAATTTTATAACTAATATAGAAAATAATAATGTGATTCTTAAAGATAGAAACTGCTTTGGAAATGTTCATTAGAAAATTACTTATATTCTCAAAACATATTCTTGCATGTATTTTCAGTATATTTACTAAAGTGACAGGATTCCTTTTTTTTGTTTGTTTGTTTGTTTTATTTTTTGTCATAGGGCAACCTTCTCTCTCCAGTTAATATTTATTCTTTGAAGCAAATGTAGATACCAACTGTCTCCCAGCCACATACCCTGCTCTCTTTATAGGTGACTGGCATTGGTATTATTGATGGGGCTGGATGCTCTGAAGAAAGCTCTCCATACTGACCTTACGTGCTCTGCCCCTCTGTACAGGTTCCTTTAGGTAGAGAGATACTCCCACTCTCCTTTCTTCCCCCTTTTATATTCTATTTTAACTTACTTTGAAAGCTTTAAAATCTAGGCTGCAGTACTTTGCCCTTCCTAAATGAGTTGGAAAAGCATTCTGGGATGTGGAGAGGTTGCTGGTATTAGCTTCTTAACCTTTTTTTTTTTTTTTTTTTTTTTTTTTTTTTTTTTTTTTTTTGGTTTTTTTCGAGACAGGGTTTCTCTGTATAGCCCTGGCTGTCCTGGAACTCACTCTGGAGACCAGGCTGGCCTCGAACTCAGAAATCCGCCTGCCTCTGCCTCCCAAGTGCTGGGATTAAAGGCGTGCGCCACCACCGCCCGGCAGCTTCTTAACCTTTAAAGTTCAAGTATATTTACAAGCCAGACTCAAATGTACTTGGGTGAAAAGAGTTTAAAACCGGAACACAGATTGATGACTAGAATCTGCTTTTTCTATTTCAAAACTCAACTCCCATCAGTCGAGTCCTTCAGCTAAACAGTTTTTAAGGAAGATAGTTCTTTCAGGCTTTTCCACTTTCATGTAAGCCTGTGATAGATGTCTAGGCGATGCCTCACTTCTGACCTGTATATCAGAAAATAGGACTCAATAAGATATAGTTATGGTTTCAGAGTTAGCAAATATATCAAGCCTTTATGCTTGGACCAAAGTAAGACATTACTAATCGATCTCAAGGCTGTCTCCTGCTGTGCTAGAAGGGCTTTATAATCCTTCCCAATAGCCCTGCAGATTTCATATTGATTGAGTTGATATGACACTAAATCTATTTGCTTTCCAGGGTTTAGGCTTTTCTGAATATAACAGATAGAACAATCACCCAGGTAAAGTAAAACATTAGTCACTTTCTAAGAGGAAAGCTGAAAACCTACTTTGGCTAATACATGACTCTTTGAGGAGGGCATGCCTCCACGAGATCCAAGTCTTCCTTTATCTCTCTTTTGTTACAAACATTATCTCACCTGGTTTGAATAGACTTGAATAGACTCCTCAATGTACCTTTCTTGGGTCTTCATGAGCAATCTGTTTCCAACCATTATGTAACCCAAGCTGTCCAAGCCAAGCTAGCCTTCCTTTTCTCTGGGACTTATATTTCCCTCTTCCCTCGGTGTCTTCATCCTCCAGTATGTCAATCATTTAATCTTTTGATCATGTATTTCCTTTCTTTGGTGCTTGACATCCTCACTATTTGAGGTTGGTATCACAGTTTTTCTCCTGCATAAACAATACATAATTTTTCACCAACTCTGCTCCCAACTTATTTCAGCATGTTGTCATGTCACTCTGTGCCCACTGGCCAAAACATTTCTTAAAAGACTGAGGCCCTTTCAACCATTTCCTCTTAGTGCTTTACAAAGGTTGACAAACCCTCAGAATCTGCCAAATGTTTTCCTGTGCCCTTGGCTTCCCGGAAGTGTCTAGACACATTCCCTTTCTTTGGCTTATCTGGTGTTACCTGACTGAAATGCCTTCTCTGCTTACAATCTTTTAGTTTACTTTACTTCCTGGGTTCTTATTCTTGACCTTCTTCTCTCCTTCTTGGCATGCTTCTCCTTAGGAACTTAACTTCAGAAATCTCTCTTTTCTCTCCTTAAGACTTTCAAATTAATTTCAGCCCCACAGGCTTCTTTCCTTGACATTGGTTTTGTGGTTTTAGCTCCTTGTTGAAATACTAAATAGTGGCTATTCTTTTTCTATTTTTTCAGTTGTTTTTAACCTTAAGAGCCCTGTGTGTGTGTGTGTGTGTGTGTGTGTGTGTGTGTGTGTGTGTGTGTGTGCATGCACACTCTCACAGGTGTGCATGTGTATTTAGAGGTCATAGGATAACTTCTGGTGTTAGTCATTAGTAACATTCTTTCTTTTGCTTTTTAGATGGGTTCTCTCACTGACCTCAGGGTCATAAATTAAGTAAGTGCTGGGATAACCACCTGTATATACTTCTTCAAAGCTGTCAGTACAAATACATGCTAGCACTTTCAGCTCTTACTAAATGTGAAGTTTGGGAAGGATCAAACTCAGGTCCATGTACTTGCAATGTGAACTTGATGGCAGTGGGGCCTTCTCTTTAGCCCCCAAGGAAAACTTTTAGCCTGAATTTTACTTCACTAGGTGTCTTCACACCAAGCCTAGTTGCTATTTTTAAAGTATGTTTATTAGGGACATTTCTGCTATGTTCATTTCCATCGCATCTTGTAAAAGCCATTACCATCTCAAAACAAAATGTTTAGAGTAGTTATATTCTAATTTTTAGCTATCTCTGATAGTCTTTCTTAATAAAACCATTATGTGAAGGTGTTGTCATTCATAATCTTAGCAAGACACATGTCTTTGTTGAAAACTACTGTATTATTGTTCTCTCTTGGATAGGAGACTGGGTTACTGATCTGACAGTTCATTTTATTTAGGAGTCAAGTTAAACCTACCCACAAAGCAAATGTCATCCCAGGTAATTAGTAAATCTCAACATTTATTGCTTTTCTTTCTTCTGACTATATATTTCAACACTTTTAATTTCTGTATTGATTCCCTCTACTTTTATCCTCTACACTTTTTAATTTTATTTAACTTTTAACAGCAAAATAAAACAATCCTAGGTTTTATATTGAAGCAGAGGTGTGGCCAAGTCTACATAAGGAACTAACCAATCGGGGAAAACCAGGCAGCTGTGAGAAAATGCCTAAGGTTGATGCACACAGTACAACAGAGACAAGAATGATAATGAAAGTCAGAGGCTGCTAAGAGAAGGATGTAAGAAGACAAATTCTGTGAGTGAAAAAGAATCAGTACCTAAAGAACATCAAGAAGTCATGCCCAAGTATAAGAAGAATGTCAGGAAAAATCTGATACTTTGCAGTTCCAAAAAAGGAAGGTTTTATAGAAAGACATTAAGTGAGAGAAAAAGGAAGACCCCCCCAGTAGTCTGGAGTGCTCCTTAGAGTGACATGCTTGCCACTGTGACCTTCATGGGGGTGCTTTTGCTGGTGTGTGGAAGTTTCGATACAGACTAGCATGCTGGCCAGAGATTAAGACTGAAGGAACAGAATAAATACTGAAGATGTTTTCAACAGTTTGTCAGAGGTGCAAGGGATGAGGGCTTATCCCTTTCTTTGTAAGAGGCTATAGCTTCAAGGCTGTTGAAAAGCATTCCTGTTTAAAAGGGAAAGAAGGAAAATAGGCCTTGTGTAACATTCTCCAACAGACAGGGAAGGAGGAATTGAGAAACTGTGGCTGAGAGCTTTGACCATAGCAATGAGGAAGATACCAAATTCTGTTGGAAAGGAGAGCATAGCAGTGGGTGAAGAGAGATGGAGAGTGTCTTCGGTGACCTAGGGCATGTATGAGGAGATTCAGGCGATAACTACTGACAAGGGGGAAGTATGAAAAATAAAGAATGTAGGGTAACATAAAACTCTAAATTTCTAAAACTCTTAGAACTATCCAGTTCTAAGAAATCATAAAAGAATTTAAAAACAATCATTGGCATGCTGGAAGAGCAAACAAGCAAGGAGAAAAACCAATAGCAAATTTATTTATTGCTAGTGTTCTAAAAGACTAAGGTGATCAAAGTATAAGGTGATCATAAATATATGTATAATGCTGCTAAATCACTTTTGGGATGTTGGGGCTGTTAAGAGTAAAATAAAAAGAAAAATAACGCAAAACAAAGGTGGGGAGAAGGATTTGTAGGTAGGTGAGACATACTGAGGAGATTCAAGACAGGTCTTCATGTGAATCCTCATTACCCGAGAGGAAAATATTCTCCATCTGGAGCTACCTGCCATGGTCACTGGAGATGTATACCATCCAAATGTCATCTACCACATACTGTCATATTTCTAGATGGTACCCTAGCTTTCTCGGATGGCTTGGTAGCACAGTATGCATGCTCCTATGCATAACCTTGTTTGAAGAACATTGCAAATCTCAATACATAGTTTTTAAATGAATACAGGAAAACAGGAAGGACAGAAACATCCAGGCAAGGATACTTGGGGACAATGTACTGCAGTTTGCTTTCTGTCTACAGGTTGTCCAGATGCATCTTATTGAGTCCATTTCCTTTTCTTGTTAGGTTTTAAAGTCAGTGGAAGGTGTTTTGGTCTTTTATTGATCAGAAGATTGAAACATTAGATTAGGCCACTCAAACTAGCAAAACAAATGTGTTAGCTGTTCATTAAGCATGTGTTTGTTCCTTCTTTTTATTCGCAACATGAGGCAGAAAATTGTGAAATTTTCCAGCAATTACGATTCAATTCAGCAGGCCAGTCTACAAATGAGTCACCCGCTTGTCTGGGCAGTGAGAGGCCATTATTCATGTGGCTATGTCCTGTGGCTCTGCCTGCAGCTGACCATGAATGGGAGAAAATGTCTGATTTTCCAATTTCTTTTTAATTTCCTCCTTTAAGAAGAAAACAATTTAATATAATAGGGTAAAATGCATTGAATATCAGTGCTGATGGTGGTTTATTTCTTGACTTAGCTGTTATTTCTATTACAGTAATAATTAGTACTTTAATAACTACTAGTCATCACTATCCATTAGAGTATGATTTTTTTTTCAACTCAGCTCTTAATCTGTAAAGAACCAGAACAAATGACTTGCTTCTTCTTAATTCTTGTGGCAAGGTATTAATACCTTTCAGTCAGGTAAGCCTCTCAGAATTTGAAATAAGCTATTCCTCCTGCAGTTTCAGATTTTCATGGTCTGCCAAAGACACGGAGAGAACTACAAAGTTCAAGAAGCAAAAGAAACAAACAACTGTGAACTAGATTCCGAAGTGCTGCTTTAATGGCTGCACTGAATCAATATGTGTTGTTTTGTAACCAAACTGAGTGAATTTTTCACATCAGAGGCTAATGGCCTAATGGCGCTAAGTAACATCGTGTCCTGTGAGTGGAACTTTAATTTCTTTTTTGTTTTGTTTTGTTTTGTTTTTGAGCACTACTCATCATAAAATCCATCATCACTTGTCAGCCATCCATCTCCTCCTCTTTCTCCTCCTCCTCTTCCTCTTCCTCCTCCTCCTCTTCCTCCTCTCCCTCCTCCTCCTCCTCCTCCTCCTCCTCCTCCTCCTCCTCCTCCTTATTGTCATCATCATCCTTATCCACTCAAGTAATTCAGATGGTGGATGTCACCAATGGATGATATTGTATCTCCTTGAAAAATGTATTCTTTAAAAAATTTAATTAAAATATTTTTTTGAATTTTTTTTACAATACATCTTGGTATCTTGATCAAATTTATTCTCCCTCCTTTCCACAACTCCCCCTCAACGCACTCCTTCTTCTCTGCCCTACTCTCAACTTCATGTCTCCCTTTATTATATTATTATTTTAGAAGGGACTATTTCAAGTAGCTGCCCTGATCCTTTGGTTCTTAGGAAATTATATTATTTGGTGTTTACTGAGGAAGAACGATTAAAGGCCTTATAAGGAATGTGATGTGATATGTAATCCCTGAAGGAGCAAACTTTCCGCATTGCTTTAGTTTTCTTCTTGGAGTTGTGTTTTGAGTCTTGTTTTTCAGTCTGGCTATACAAGAATTCACTATGGAACCCAGGCTGGCTTTAAAGCCGCAATTCCTTCACATAAGCCTCCTAGACTTTCAGTAACAGGTTGACATTGGTACCTCTTTCTGTCTCTGTCTCTCTGTGTCTGTCTCTCTCTCTCTCTCTCTCTCTCTCTCTCTTTCTCTCTCTCTCTCTCTCTCTCTCTCTCTCCCCCCTCTCATTTTTACCTTCTTTCTCACTGATTTTCCTCAAATTGGATTCAAATATTGTGATATAAAAAAAAGAAAAATTGACATTTGGATTCAAAGTGGTCCCCTTTTAAGCCTCGAGTACCCTGTTTATTCTCCTGATTCAGAAAGAACAACCACCATTCCTGTTGTGGTTTGATTTTCCTCAGGTTTGGTTCCTCATCTGTAAATGAGTGATGATTACCTGACATCAGAAATCATTCCATTTTCCTGTCTTGGAAACCTGTAGTGTGCTCTTAGGGCTGGCTAACTGTAAATAGTTGGCAGTGCTAGGAAACCTGCACTTGAAGGGAAACATTAAGCAAATGATTTTGAGTTGATACTGTTGTTTTTTATTTAATAACTCTACTAGTTCTTAATATGATCTGGCCAGCCCACTAATAATCAAGATATCGTCCTAACAATTTATTTAACCAGCTTTAGCACAATTACTGAGTGACTACCCCTAAAGTACTTTTTTTCTATGGTAGTCTATTTCCCAGCCATGTTCCCCAAGTTATTTGCCTATAGTTTTCCTGTCTGTGCTGGATTCACTCCATCAGGCCATTTCCTGGTTCTCCATTGTCTTTCCTTGGATTCAAGGCCCCTACCTGCAACCTCGAGTTTGGGAACTGAAGTCCTGCCTACCTCTATTCTCCCCAGTAATTGGCTCTCAGCCACCTTTATTTGAGGTGTCTATTTTAGTTAAGGTTTAACTGATTTGAAGAGACATCATGACCAAGGATATTCTTATAAAGGATAATGTTTAATTGGGGCTGGCTTACAGGTCCAGAGGTTCACTTTTATCATCAAGGAGGGAAAATGGCAGCATCCAGGCAGACTTTGGACTGGAGGAGCTGAATTCTACATCTTCATGCAAAGGTAGACAGAAGACTGACTTCCAGGTAGCTAAGAGGAGGGTCTTAAAGCCCATGGCCAAATTGGCTCACTTTCTCCAACAAGGCCACACCTCCAAATAGTGCCACTCTCTGTGTCAAACACATTCAAACCACCAAAAAGTCAGAGAGTATTTGTGAACAAAGTTTACACAGCATCATTCAGTGTACATGAGAATACGCTCGTCTGGACTGAACCAGATATTGGGGGCCAGTATTTAGCATTTGAATATATAAAAACCTCAACGTTGTACAGTGTTCAGCATTTGTGGGTCTAGAGCTGGCTCATCTTTGTTTATATCTCCCTTTTACTGTTCATCAGTAACACATTGTATACTAGCTAATTTTCTTAACAGTCATTCTTCTCATCTGAAGGGGAGAGACTGGTTTCACGCCACAACATTGTGGTGAAGGGCCAATGGATTGTGATGGACAATGGCAGCTTCTCTCTTTCAGTCTGATGAGAAGACTAGAATTCAAAGACCTGAATAAGAATTTTCAAGCAGTTTAAGGCAACTTTATAATGGGGTGGGGATGGGGAAGTAAGGTCAGAATTCCAAAGAGAAGGGGACATCACAATCCTGTCAGCAGAATTTTGAATTTTAAGGTCTGTCATAGAAAATATCACTGGAGAACAAAGGTACAAGTGGGCCTAATGAGTGTGTGTAACCTGTTGTATAATCTGAAGCTACATGGGGAGACCAAATATTTTTGAGAGAGACACACAAATGAAGAAACATTAAGAGAGGTGAACAGATCATACACACTCATCCTCTTTCACACATTGCATAGTCACACACAAACTTGTAATCTGCTACAAAATGGTTTAGGTTATGAAAAATATGAAATTATTATCAATGTTTTAGGTAGGAGAAAAAGTATGATTGTTCTAAGAGGAATTTTATAATCCTCTGATTTCTTTTCCCCCAAATACTAAAGCAGCCAAATACCACCAAATTCTGAAACCATACATAAATTTTTATTTTAAAAATGATAATGGGCCAGAGAAAATCAGTAGTTTAACTCAGTAGTTAAAAGCAATCAGTATTCAAGCCTGGTGACCTGAGAAGATTAAGAGACTGGACTTCACATTTTTTACTTTAAGTTCCCACATTAGTGACTTGGCATGCATGCCCACACCTCACCACTACACCGCACCAAACCATACCACACTGCACCATTCTGCACCACACTGCACCACTCCAGACCACTCTGCTCAACGCTCACATCATTAGACACACAGAGAGACACACACGCTCACACACGTGCACATGCACCATCACTGTTATTACTATTCCTCACTGCCAACAATAAAAATAAGTCACAATTTGAAACGACAATGATCCAAAGCCAGATCAGGATTGACTGAATATCTGACTCCACCCAGACAAAACGTCGTCATTTCACATCACAACATCAGTCTGCACAGGTAAAAAGTTTAAGTCCTTATGAGTTTAAAGCTACCTCTCTTTGCTTATGTTCTGAAAATGTTTCTCGAACTTTTAGTCACTTCATCTTGCTAGATCATTAGAATTCATGATGCAGATTCCAGGCGGAGTGTTATTTTGTTAATGAGATTTTTTTTTTAATGGAAGTAAAATGTAACACTTTTCTAAGCATCACAGTCACCTGGTAATCATTTCAGACCAGATATGCTGAAGCCTCTCTCCAATAATTTCCCAGGAGATAACTCGAGTGTTGATCTTCTGTATACACTGTGAAAACTGTCGCTTGTGCAGTTAGCACCAGGAACACTGTGTTATATGAGACACTGTTGACACCACCTTTCCAGAATTCAGGGATCCCTGCCTGTTAGTGCACAGCTCATAAAGTATAATCTGATCTCTTCAGACAGTGCTATTTTGTGTTTGGAAACCTAGCCAAAACCTACATACAAGATAAATAAGAACAACATTTTCCCAATGCAATAATCCTTGTGTCTTTGAAAGGTATTCTCCACCAGAGTCACCTCTCTGTCTCCATCCAATTTTCAGTCTCAGTGATACATCCGACTTTCTCTTTTAATAGTTCCTCCCACTCCCATTCTGGTTACTGTAGCATCCTTTCTATGCCTGGCTCTCCTTTGTGGACCGTTTCTTCTAGACAGTATATTTTCTCACTTTTCATTTATATTAGATTATAATTTTTACTAAGTGCTTTTCATTGTATATAAAAGATACTTGTAAACTTCAAATGGCTTTAATTTGTGTATATCACTGTGGCCTCCCTCTCAGATTTCCTGACTTTGGATGAAAGCATCTTTGTGAGGCATGCAAGCTTTAAAAAAATACAGACATACTGCATCGGGCAAGCTTTTTCTTTTTACTCTTTACATATAGGTACGGACAAGCTGAGGTTTTGGTTGATACTGTGCTTAAACCTAGGTCGGTGCTTTGCACTGATGATGAGGAACTACATCTGCATCTGGCTAGGTAGAATGGATTGAAGCAGCAGACATTAGAGTACAGCTGATCAACATCACACAAGAGATCAAACATATTTTCTGTTTAATTCTACCTATGCATATGTCTGAGCATAGGCTAGCCCCCACAACTTCAATCCCTGTAACCTGGAAAGTGTCACAGTTCATCATATAAAAAGCAATGAAGCAAACTAGAAAGTATGTCTCTGCCACATGCTATCGATCATGTGTAAAACAAAAAGGATTTTGCACCAAAAATGAAATCTTTTGACCTTCCCACCTGCCTCCTTCACTGCTTGTCTGCGGAGTTGAGATTCTAAAATTAGACCTCATCACCCTGTAAGGCCATTTCTGCTTTCATGTATTGTTTGCTCATTTTCCTTTTGCTTCTTAGAGTATTTTCTTCTGTAAATTATATCCAGCTCTCCTATTGCAAAAACAAAGGTAAAATGATTCTTGGTAGACCAGCCCCATAGTGGTACATTGGTGTCTATGGAGGGACCCGGAAGTGGAGCTGGCTTTGGCTAGGTGGTTTCCTTATAGGTACTTATTTCTTCAAGGATGAGTAGAACAGAGAACACTACTGTTTTCCCCTCTGTCCCTGGCAATTCTTTTACAAAAGTACAACTGAACCTGTAGTCCTAGTGCCAGGGAGGCTGAGGCAGGAAGAACTGGTGTTCAAGGCTAGCCTTACTCATAAAGTGAATTGGAGGCCAGCATAGGCTCCCTGAGATTCTGTCTCCAAAAGCTAAACAAGCTAAATACACTGCCACCATCACCAACAAAGAACATGAGTGAAAATTGTCAGAAATACACAGTATGATTTAAATAACACAGGCAACTACGGAAAGATGCTATATGAAGAACTGAATCATGCTTCATACTTGTACTGGCTGGTTTTCTGTGTGACACAAGCTAGAGTCATCAGAGGGAAAGATCCTCAGTTGAAGAAATGCCTCCATAAGATCCAGCTCTAAGGTTTTTTCTCAATTAGTGATCAATGGGGTTGGGCTTATCCCATCTTGGGTAGTATCATCCCTGGCCTGGTGGTCTGGATTATATAAGAAAGTAGGCTGACCAAGCCATGTAAAAGCAAGCCAGTAAGTAGCACCCCTCTGTGGCCTCTGCATCAACTCCTGACTCCAGGTTCTAGCCCTGCTTTATTCCTGTCCAGACTTTTCTTAATGATGGGCTATATGATTGGAAAGTATGAACCTTCTTCTTCCCAACTTGCTTTTGGTCATGGTATTTTTGTTACAGCAATACAAACCCTAACAAATACACTATATAACATAAATTTTCTGGGAGTGGGGTAGGTAAAGCCATAATGGAAAACAGGTTATTCTACAGTATGTAGAAAGTGTGTTAAGCAAAGTGAAATAATTTAACCTTTAAGTACCAATTCCCAAATAAATAGTTCTCTACAAAAAAAAAGAAGGAAAGAAAGAGAGAGAGGAAAGAGAAAGAAAGAAAGAGAGAAAGAAAAAGAAGGAAAGAGAGAGAAAAGAAGAGAGAGAAAAAAGAGAGAGAGAAAGAAAGAAGTTTCTGTTTAGGCTACAAATACTTCTCAAAGGAGCTGTTCTTTCTGCTGAAGTTTTAGTGCATTTTAACCTTTTATTTAGTTACAGATTTTAATCCAAAATTTGCATATGTATTTTGAAAGACTTTTAGCATTCATCTGAATTTTACTGATTGTTTGCCACCTCATAATTTCCTCATGACTCAAATTTTTGGTTCTTAATTCAAATGAGTTTTGCCAGTGTTCTCAGATTCCTGATAGAATAATTATGTATTCTGCATCTTCGTGTGCTTTCTGTGACAAATTATATTATAATTGTCCCTGACAGAGCTGCTTTAGTTAAATGCCCGGTAGCATTTTCATTACTCAAGTCATTTTTCTCCCCAAGGCTTTGCAGCTCTACCCTTCCAAAGTCTATTTTTTGTTATTCCATTGCTAATAGAATATTCATATTGGAGAAAGGCAAAACAGATCTACCTAATATCTAGACCTAACCCCAATGGAGTATTTTGATTAAAATTCCTATAAAGAAAAAGAAGAAAGTTCTATTACTACTTTAAAAGAAAAAAAAACAAAGGTTTTGTTGACTGCACAGGTTGTTGATTTGTAAAACAAGGTGAAGGGCATATTGTATTCAATTCCAGGATGTTTCCCACTTTACACACAAATGTGAAGTCGCTAAACTCCAGCTGGTTGTTTGGCGAAGTTAGAAAAAGTATTAAGAGAACAAGTGAGACCTTAGAGGATGGGCAACTCATCAAAACTAGTTAGATTACAAACTGTCATCATAGCACAAAGACAGCATGACAGCAAAATTGAGTGCACCCAATGGAACATAAAAGCCAATGAAGCTCCTTGCATCTGAGATAGGAGATAATGATGGAGAGTGACAGAGCCATATTTATAGGCAATCTCTCTGTTTTATATACTTTAAAGTAGAATTTTTTCTATAGATATAGACTTTATGGACACATGTTAATATGTACATATAATAAAGCCATCAGATTGTGAAAAGAATAATTCCTCAAAACTCTTTTTGTGTGTAAAAAACACCAAATCTACATTTCCACCCACATATAACAACGTATGTTTATTGTCTGACAACTTAAATGTTAAATGAAAATAAATCAAACTGGCATGAAGTAAATGCAATGTGATGGCTATTCCTGGTGGTCAACTTGACTACATCTGAAGTGAACTACAATCCAGAAATGAAGGGGCACACCTGTAATCCAGATCTTGAGTCTGGAAGACATAGGCCTCTGACCCAGATCTTGACGTGGGATGACAAACGCTTTTGATCCAGATCTTGAGGCATATTGGCCATGAAAAGCTTAGGCCCAGGCAAAGTAGTGCATACCTTTAATCCCAGGAGACTGAGGCAAGCACATCTCTGAGTTAAAGGCCAGTCTGGGACAAAGCAAATTCCTTATCTAAGTGCAGTGGCATACGCCTTTAATCTGAGCCACACTGTCTGCTAAAGGCCTACATAAGGACAATGGAAGAAGGAAGACTCATTCTTCACCTGATTGCACTTACTTGTAAGCACATCTGTTGGAACCTACTTCCTCAGAATTTCAGCTTATACAGAAAACCAGATAAAACAACTAGCCTCGTAGGACTGAGCAACTACTAGATTCTTGGAATTTCCCATACACAGCTGCCCATTGTTGGGTTAGTTGGACTACAGACTGTAAGTCATCACAATAAATTTCCTTAATATAGAGAGACATTCCATAAGTTCTGTGACTCTAGAGAACCCTGACTAATACACACATGGACAAACTTTTATTGTGTCCCATATCACCCAGTTTTGCTTTGGTGACACAATGCTGTGATGTTTATGCTCTCACAGTATTTGAAATTAGACCTTTGTTTTCTATGGAACACAAGTCCTTCTTTCCTTGCAAATTTGATTTTCTCACTCAGAACGTGAATGTAGTACCTGCTCTGGAGGGTCACTATGGCAATTACATGTTAGACAAAATACTTAACTAATCTCTAGTATGTCTTTAATATAATTCTATATGTATCATAACAAAAATTATTAACAGGAAAGTTTTGCATGAAGTCAATTATTCTCTGCTTCAATTTAAGAAGCAAAGTTTTAGAAAGAGAAGAAAAAAGGCTTAAAGCTGGCAGTGATAACTGGGTGGAGAATGGCACTGAGTGCCTAGGCCTATGTCCACATCGAATACTACTTTTATCTTTAGACTGTTGCAAACCTAAATTATATCTCAGAGTCATAAATAAAGATCAAGAGGTTCTTGACACTGTAATCAAAGAAGTCATAAACTGGTAAGAAATCTAGGTTAGAAAATACACTGTATTGTGAAAAAGTACCACACTGGCAGGTTAGTGGGAACTTTATAATCAGACTGCAGGGAGCCAATAGGTACATCAACAGAAGTAGTTGGTTAAAGCTGTGAGTCACTTTAAATGATACACATAAACTTAAAATACCTTATCTGAATTTGAAATATAAAAAGTATCAAGTGTGCTCATTTGCACATATAGTATCATGACATTTTTTATCAAGAACATATCGCTGGACAGACTGCCTACATTTTCATCTCCATTTTGAATAAGCCACATCATGATGCAATGCTGAGTCTCCCTCTAGTTTTTTGGAAAGTTAAATGACTTTAGAGACTTGAAAGACAATCTGAGAACCAACTGAAGCTTTAGAAAGTTTATTAATGTCTTATTCTTACCTAATAAGAGTAGTTTATAAAGTGAATCATGTATTTTTATAAAGTTGCTTGTAAACTTAATCTGTGTTTTGATAAAAAAAAATCTTTTCTTTCAGCAAGTGTACATCATGGATTCATGTCGTATTTAGTTAAATCACATAAGAAAAATAGTACATATAACTAGAGCAAATAAAGAACAACTACAAGCTGACTAAATTAAATACATGTTGAACTTAGGGAATTTGTGGCTTCTGGGAGAATGCAAACCATGGTGTACAGCAGCAGGCTGTAGGTACAGTTAACGTGAGCAGTTGACAAAACGAAGAGTATCCTATCCAGTTGGTATGTACTGGCTTGCGTTAAGAGTTTTATACCATCAGGCAGTTTGATAGTAGCTTACAAGTACATTTGATAGTTGATGTGATATTTAGGATCTCCTGGACTGTGTTTACAGATGAAGGCCGTCTTTGCTATTCGGTGATCCTAATAGTCTGGTTATGAAGCCTGAAGCATTTAACAGTGTCAGACACAAACCATGCTCTCAGAATCATTAGAGATGGTGGTAATTGTGGTAGTGAGAAACGTGTGCACATGCGTGAGTGTGTGTGTGTTTGTGTGTGTATACGTGTGTGTGTGTGTGAGTGTGTGTGTTCACATGAGTGAGTGTGTGTATGTGTGAGTGTGTGTTGTGTACATGCATGCATGAGTGTGTGTGTGCACATGCATGAGTGTGTGAGTATGTGTATGTGAGTGTGTGTGCAGTGCATGAGTGTGTGAGTGTGTGTATGAATGTACATGTGTGTAAGTGTATGTATGTGAGTGTGTGTTTGTGTGTGTGTGTGTGTGTGTGTGTGTGCGTGTTGTTCCTAAAGTATGGCAAGTATGTGAAGATTAATGGACATTTTGTGAGAGTCAGTTCTCTCCTTCCACCAGAGTTCTGCTCAGTTAAACTCAGGTCATCAAACTTGATAATAATCACCTTTACCCATGTAGCCATTTTCTGCACTTTAATTTTATTTCACTAACAGTTGTTGGTATATTGAAATTGTTCTGTAGCATGCATGGAACCTCCATATAAACCACTACTCCATGCTTCATGAAGTTGCCTTCCTTGGGTTTTCTAAGTAACAAGCATCTTCCTAAAAGCAATCAGATATTTAATCATATCCACTCCTGCTAGACATAACAGAAAGCAGTGTCACAGGCAAAGCTTCATATGTTACAGGCAGAGCCACTGCCTAGCATCTCCAGGACAGGGCTGGCAGACTTCAGGAATAAATTCATGAATGCAGCCCCTCCAAGACTGTTTTAATTTCCTTTTATAATATAGGATCCTATTTTGTATTCAGAATAAATATCAGTTATATTCTATTGATATGGTATCAAATATTTCAAAGAATTTGATTTTTTTCTAGTCTATATATCTTATCTCTCTGATTTTCAAATATTGGTTTCTGTAGGCTTCCCTTCCTGATTTCCTCTCATTTTGATTGCTTTGGATAGAAAAATGGATCAAATTTCATGATGCAACAAAAATGTCTCATATATGAGTCCATGCCAATAGCACTCAGGCAGATTTTACACAACATGCTTCACAGTGGAATGATTTTAATCTGTTATTCCCCTGTGAGGTTTCTCCCCACCCCGTACAGGTAATTGCTTAAGCTAGACACACAGAAACCAAACACAGTCTGCTTAAACTTTCCCAACTTTTAATATATTTAATATCTAGATATGTTCCCCAGGCCTGTTATGGTTCTTTGTAGAAAAAGTTTTAAACCATGTATATGGTTTAAAACTATATATATATATATATATGTATATATATATATATATATATATATATGCAGTTTATATATACATATATACACATATATGTGTATCTATGCATGGGTTTGTGTAGAATGGTCATTCGTTACAGGGATTTTAGGGATAGTGGTATAGTGGTGAGAAGGAAGGGACATCACCACCAAAGGAAAGAAAGACCGCATAAAGCCTTGAGAGAAAAGGTTTCAACATCGTCAAGTGATACAGCCTGACTGGACTGGGTGAGAGCAGAACTGAGCCTCAGGATGTAAGCACTGGGGTCCTCTGTGCTTAGAGTCATTAGTGTTGGAAATGAGACTCAGTTGAACGGTAGATATAAAATCATACATATTAATGAAAGAAGAAGGGATCTAATGATGAAGATAACGAGGAAATATAATTGGTACTTGTAAAGGAAGCAGAGCAAAGAAAATCTTTTCTTTGAGGGAAGCTGTTTAAGATTAGTTGAAGTGAGAAAGAATATTAACAAGAGGCTTAGTTTATGAAGGAAAAAGGTGTATAGTTGCATCTGCAGGAAGTGGATAAACAGAACCTTGGGAAACCATTAAGAAAATTTTCTTCCCAACTCACAGAAAGAGTGGAAAATAAGAGTGATAATGCCAAGTAAATTTGAGGGGAAAAAATAGAAAATTGAGAGACCTTTGTCATGTGGCTTTGATCACAGGAGACAGGAAATGGAGTGTACAACTCCACAGGGCAATATCTAAAATCTCCAATACAGAATTATTTTGGGGTTGAATATAAATGATCGGACACTAAATCTCTATATCTAGACTTATAAACATGTCTGAATGGTTCTAATGCTCAACCATGATTGGATACCTACAGTGCAGAGGTTGCTGTACTAGAACAGACAGGCTTTGAATACCTGCTGAAGTGAGCCATGAAGAAGTAACCACTTTCACTTGAAATAGCTAGAAGGTGCAATATCCCCTTCACATATCTTCTCCCCTTAGCAGGTTTTCCACAGCTATTTTCATGTTTTGTTTTGTTTTTATGATTCTACTACTTTGGATGTCTTTTCTTTAACTTTAACTTTTTTCTTATTTTTTTCCTTTTCTCTTCAAACTTCCATACTACAAAACTTCTCTATTTTTTTTTTTCTGTTCATAAATTGTTTCATTTTTCCTTAACCAAGTGTGATGGTTTGTATATGCTCAGCCCAGGGAGTGGCACTATTAGAAGGTGTGGCCCTGTTGGAGTAGATGTGGCTGGCCTTGTGGGAGTAGGTGTGTCACTGTGAGTGTGGGCTTAAGACCCTCATCCTAGCTGCCTGGAAGTCAGTATTCTTCTAGCAGCCTTCAGACGAAAATGTAGAACTCTCAGCTTCACCTGCACCATGCCTGCTTAGATGCTGCCATGTTCCTGCCTTGATGATAATGGACTAAACTTCTGAATCTGTAGGCCAGCCCCAATAAAATGTTGTCTTTATAAGAGTTGTCTTGGTCATGGTGTCTCTTCACAGCAGTAAAACCCTGACTTAGACACCAAGGTAGCCAAAGACTGTCCTTTGGCTAATCAGGGACAGAAAATGATGCAATTTCAATGAATAACCATAACCTAAATTCACAGAAGAATGGAGCAGTCCTGAAGGAGGATTTCCATAGCTACTCCCAAGGAAGTTAACCAGGCATAGTAATCTTACAGGACCCAGTGCAGAACCCCACATCTCCATTTACTATTACAACTATTGCCTTATTTCCTTTTCATATCACCATGACAAAATACTCAGAACAATGGAAAGGAGAAATTATTTATTTTGTGGCTCATATTTTAAGCATGTAGCCCATCATAGCAGGAAATTCAATGTGGCATGAACTTGAAGCAAGTAGTTACATGGCATTTACAATCAGGAAGCAGAGAACTATTAATTCATGCAGATCCGCAGTTCCCTTTCCTCTTCAGTACAGCTAGGGAATGGTGCTACCCATAGTGGGCAGGTCTTCCTACCTAAATTAGACCAAACTGGAATTTTCAGAGATACATCTTCCAGGAGATTCTAGATCCCATCAAGGTGACAACATTAACCATCACAGATACTATCTCTGGTCCTTGGAATCTGTAGTTATATTTTTTCTAAGTATGAAAAAAATACTCATAGTCAGTAAATGCCTTCTTTTGCCAATAGATATACCTGGAAGATGCTGTATGGGATTCATTTAATAACAGGTGAAAAGACAACATGCAGTCAGTAAAAATGGATAGGAAGGCACTACACCACCACCACCAACAACAACCAACCCTGAAGACTTTTAGAAATGGGTAAAATGTGAAACTGACAACTTTAACATTCTCTAGACTCCTACTCTTAGTTCTTACACAGCATAGAATTAATCCAGTTGTTTAAACAAGAATTATTTGTTGACTGGTGTGCAATCCTTCAGTATGAAACCTGCAGTGAGAATACAGTCTTCTAAATTAAAGAAGCAAAACAGAAAGAATCTGACCACTCAGTGACATCATTCCACAGACTAACTATGAACCTTGTTTGGCACCTCCTCTTCATTCTCTCCAGGATTTTATAAAATAAATAATTGGGAACTTTCCCCTTAACAATTTCTACATTTCTGTCATTGCATATGCCAATTTTCTTGAGTTTGAAATAGAATTTATAGTATGTAACAAAAATCAAATCAAGATACATTCCAAAAAAAATGCTGCCAGTATTTTTTTGAATTGCTGTCAGAAAAAAAAAATCACAAGAGCAATAATACATTCAGTTAAGTTCCTAATTTCACATGTATTTTGAATATGAAACGAAACTATGTTGTACTCCCTATCTCACACAAAAGAGAAAAGATGAATGAGCGATCTAGAATGACCTTTGGCCCAAATGATATTTCTATCCATTTTATCTACTGTTAACTATAAACTATTAGGCTTCACTTCTTAATTAAAGAATATGTATTTTATACAAAATATTCAAAAAGTATTTTTAATTATAGTAATCATCCAAGTGACATAAAGGAAGGTTTTTCTATTTCATGCATTTTACATTTTTGCACGTGTCACTGATTGAAAAGTGTGAAATTATAGCTTACAAGGCTTTCTTTTATTATTTGACTTCATTCTTTAGCAGAACACTAATATCACTGAAAAATCAGTACTTTTGACACTGAAGATAACCAGTTTTGTGAAGTAGCAGCAGAGCTAAGGGCAGATTTCATCAACCTTGGTTTTAGGCATGTGACTACTGTCCTGAGAAAAGCTGACTCACATAGACACATGTCTTTTCTGGAAGATGATGCATGAAAACCTCACTAGCACACTCATTTCTTTGAAGGAGAATTGCATATGTCAGATTTCAAGGAAGATACTGAGAAAAAGAAAAAGAGTAAAAATCCATAATGTAGGAGATCATCAAACACAGGAAGGCACAAGACACTGAGGAACACATAATGTATAGGCAGAAACATCAACAATAGACACAAAAATAAAGACTTTAATAGCCTTTTTCTGTATTTTTACTGCTTGGTTACATGACATAAGGAGCTTTCTTTTTTGTTAATTAACTTATTTTATTTATTTACATTCCAATTGTTGCCCTATTTTTCAGTCCCCGCTCTCAGAATTCTTCACCTCATCCCTGCTCCCCTTTGACTCTGAGAGGGTGCTCCCCACCCCAAGTGCTCTTTACCAGGGTGTTCTGCCTTGACAGATGACTAAAGCAATGAAGCCAAGTGATCATTGAAACCAACCAGAGTAAACATATCTTTTCCTTAATTTGACTGATTATCTTACAGATTTTACCTTCCTGGGCAAAAGATAAATAACATGGCAGTGCATGGCTCATTGGGTAAAGACAAGGTTTCTTGGTACCAAAAATGAGACTTGGAAGTCACTGTGGTATGCCATCAGAATGAGTCTACTTCTGAGGTGGACACTAAGAATCCCCACACTCTGTCTAATCCCATTTAGAGGTAATTCCACACAGACCTCATGTTTAAGAAACAATCTCTTAAGCTTTTCATACACTGATTACCACTCATATACAAGGTTGTTATTGAGTCTTTAGACTTTGCATAGAAGTATACTTTTAATTTTACTGAAGGATCCAAAATCATGTGCATGCACATACACACACTCACACAGACACACACACATGAGAGGGAATTCATGAAAATTCAACCAGATTGCTTGAAAACTCCTAGTTCTTATTTTTGTTTACTTCTATAGTTTATCACAGTCTGAAGAAATAGCTGAACCCTGTGCATCAATAGGAACAACTGGGAAAGAAGAGTTTTGTAGAACAAAGATAAAACAAAGCTAATATATTTGAGATGTCATAAGATCTGTTGTGTAATGTGCATCGTTGCACATTGATAAATGTAAACTGGGAATCCTCATGTACCCAAATAAGTGCCTCAGAAATGTTATGTTTTAATAGGTGCTATTCAAAGCTTTCATAATTTAATAACAAAATAAATACTTATTTTTTAAAAAATCAAACTTCGGGCTACATGAAAGTCCAAAATATTGTGCTAATGGAATCTCCACAGTTCACTTCAGAGAATATTAAATCTATTAACAAATATCTCAGATTAAAACTGGGAATATTGAATTCTTTATCAACTTCATCATTGTAGGGAAAGTGGAAAATAAACATCTTTGTACATTAATCTTAGTATTCAAGGGAAAAAAAACCCTCTATAATTGGCTTGATGTGGTATCAGAAAAATACTAAGTTCAACGTGTTTTGAAGTCCATTTGGCTATGATTTTATCTAGCCAGTGTGGATATGTTCATTTCTAATTAGTCAAAAGAGCCAATTACTTCAAGAGCAGAAATACATGGTATTGACATTCATAATTATTTTTCTTATTGTCTTTTAAGAATGAAACAATGCTGAATTAAAGGCCCAAGTATGAGATGACAGAAGTTGAATTTCCTAAATCTCTGAAAAGTTTCCTTCACAGCACTCAAAACTGCCAGCGCAGCTACGTCTTACCTAATTCTGTACATAGTTTCGTTTCTTCCACTAAGAGTTAGGCAGGCTCAAGTGAGGCACATTTGTGGACTTTTGTATCTGTAGACTTTAGCAAACTGATTAGCCTACTGTAACCTCTCTGTAGAATTTTGTAAAATAAGCAACTAAATCCATCTGTTGTTGCTCAACTTCTAAAAACCATTTTTTAAAATAAAATGAAGAGTTTGACTTAAGGACTTGGACAGATAACCTCGGCAGTAAAGTGTGTGCTATCCAAACACAGGAACCTGAGTTGTAAGGTATGACAGTATATCTAAGTCCAGCGCTGAACCATGCGCAGAGCTTGCTTACTGGCCAGCCAGTTTAACACAACTAGCGAGGACAAGTTTCAACAAGAGACCCTTCCTCAAAACACAAGATAGAACAAGAGTAAAAAAGACACCTAGCTACACCTCTACACCCTGACACACACTCTCTCTCTCTCTCTCACACACACACACACACACACCACCACCACCACCACCACCACCACCACCACCACTCCAATACACATACAAAGTTTAACTTAAGCTCTTCTCTGTGGTAAAGGGAAGGCATCAGTAATGTGATTGCTTTCCATAGCAAAGCACTTCCTTTGGGTTTCTGTTTCTGTGGAGAATTAGCTTATGAAAGAGTTTTTCACTTCTCAACCAAAGTGAGAGAGAATTCTGGTAACAACCAGTCCAGATAAGAACACACAGCAGGAGGAGAGCATCATGACTGCTTACCTGTGGATTGTGGTGCGTTGCAGCCTCCTCCTACTATTGCTACTTTATTTCTTCTTTGCTGGAGCCTAAATGCTGTTCTATGGACTTTGATGAACTGTAGACTGAAAGAGGAATATTGTAGGGTCTTCAGTCACTTTTTTTTTTAAGTTTTTCAAGACAGGGTTTCTCTGTGTAGCCCTGGCTGTCCTGGAACTCACTCTGTAGACCAGGCTGGCCTCAAACTCAGATATCCACCTGTCTCTGCCTCCCAAGTGCTGGGATTAAAGGTGTGCGCCACCACTGCCCGGCCTTCAGTCATTTTTTAAAGTGTTGAAAAGTAAGAATGTAATGTTAGCAGTGATAAATGTTTATTATAGACTAGTTCCTTAGAATAAATGTGGGTAAGAACAAGTATTTACCATTTTTATGAATGCCATTTCCTCAATGTAAACATTCAAGTGGTTTTTGTACTGACAGACTTGAACTCACTCAAGTTCTACTTTGTCTTTATAAGGATACATAATATAAATATATTATCTACTCATCAATCTATGTATTACACACAAGAAACATATTTATATACAACAATTATCATATGAATAACAGGCTGAAGAGATACAATCTGCTTCTCTAACAATCTTGAGAACTGAACCATCATAAATGTATGCCTGTGTCAAATATCTATGACTACTTGTTTAACTAGGTGCTCTGCAAATGTATTTTGTCAAGTACAGTGTTTATTAAAGGGTAAATATTAAGATGAGTTACTTTTAAGCTTAAAACACACTACTGAAAATCAACGGTAAGCCATGCATTTTGGAAAATAGACTAATAAAATATTTTTCTCTAGAGGCAGTTGCACTGTCAACAGTTTTAAAACTTTGGCAGATGAGATTTTAAAGCAAGACAGTCCCTTATTTTGTTTCATTATCACTTTTAAATTCTTCATAGGCACTGTCAACTCTTATTCTCTGTACTTAGGCAGTGGACTACCTCTATTCCCCTAGCTTTCCAAGCCATTGATGAAGGATATATCTCTTAAGAGTAACCACAGTCAGAAGTTGGTCTTGGCTTGAGAACTTAATCACGCTGCCAAGAAGGACTAATACCCAGGTAAGTAAAATCCTGGAAATGACTCTCATCTGTGCAAACATTCTCCGTTGCTATGGAAACCTCATTGCTAAATAGCAAAGGGCAGAGAGAATGGATGCCTCTCAACTCTCCACCGCAGATCTTTCTTTCCTAAGTAGTGACAATTTAGAATCTTTATGTAAGTTCAAACTTTAAAACCCTGAAGAAATATGAACTGAGAGGTGGTAAAGTATGTCTTATAAATGTAAATTTTACTTCACACACAAAATTATTTCTGCTGAACTTCAGGATTTAAAAATGATTGTTCTTTAATTGTTCTATCATAAATCCATGTTGCTTGCAGGAGCCTTAACATCTCTTCACTGGCTGGATAAAATCTTGATGTTGCTAAGCAACTTACTGTCATCCCCTTCCGTTTCTGATGTTTGTTTTAGAAATACTGAGTTGATGAGCAAGGGTAGGGGGTAAGGGGTAGGGGATAGAGTATTTTTAAATTTCTTTTCTTTTTTTTTTCTTTTTTTCTGAGGGGAAATCGGGAAAGGAGATATCATTTGATATGTAAATAAAGAAAATATCTATTAAAAATAAGAAAATATCTAAGAATAAAAAAGAAATACTAATGCTGAGGGATGGTGGCAGAAAAATATCAAACATCTTTTGTTTTCTGTGATTTAATCATTATGCAACTATAAGAAAGAGCAGAAGATGACTCACAGTCAAGACTACATTCCTAAGATGACAAAGATGGCCTTTGATCTGAGTCAAGGTGCTTCAGCAATGCTTGTTGGTACTGTGTAGCGTGGGGACATGCTCAGTACAAAGAGCATATGTTTGGTGTTCAGAACCAAGGCTGCAGTGAAGTGCATAGGAGTAAGTTTTGCCAGAGACAACCCTGATTATTGACATGTTTAATTTTAAAGTAAATTTTCTGTTATTTTTTTAACTCCCACATTCAATTAAGTGACCTTGTACATAGCCATGACTTGCAGTTCAATGAGTCAAGTGCTAGTCCTTACATCCCTTTGAATAGTCACAGGATTTGTTGGTGCAACCTTCTTTAGGGAGCATCAGTCTTACATAGATATAAAAGACTTTGGCAATATAGAAAACAAGCCCAAACAACAACAAAATAATGTTTGGCCCTTGGTGACATCAGTTAACCAGTGAGTCAACCAAATTTAAAACTTCTCTGCTCTGGACTTTTGGATATAATTGGTCCATTTGGCATTATGTTTTTTGTTTGTTTGTTTTTTAAATTTGTATTCAAAAGCATTCTAACTGACATATCTCTCATGGTCCATTTTGAGTATGCTCTTAAAATGGTAATTTTCACAGCTATAAAAAGAATGTACTATAGCAAATCAGTAACGTATAATAATAAATCAGGAAGTGTTACTCAGTGGGAAATACTTTCCACTCAGAGGCATCACACAGTATTCTTCTTAGTAATAAGAATCAGTTTTACAGTTCTGTACACTACTTTTACATCAGTGTCTTCAATCCTTATAGTGACTCTATAATGCGATCTTCACAGTGCTTCCAGAATATTTCCTTGTTCCATACTCTATCAGGTTTTCACAGACTGGAAGCACTCTTCTCTAATTGACACAAAGTGAGTTAATGTGCACAATTACATGCAGTAGTTGACCTTTTATTTTATATTATTTTACATTATTATATATTTTAACAGCACGATTGGAAATGCTTACTATATGCACCTGTATATTACTTCATTTCTAAGATTCCTTTATGGCACTACATTTTTGGACATTCATAGAAACCATTCTAAAAATGAAAGGCTCAAGGTATGAAGTTGAACATTGCAAGGAAGTAGTTAAAATGACTGAATTATATTTTTTTTAATAATTCTTATGAAACTAACACTAAATTTAAAAAAAATTGAATTTGGATTTGTTACAATAGACCCCCAAACCCTCAAGTTTCTATTATTTAACTTAAATAATTTCTAGTAAATTATCTTGTACTAGAAAACAAAGGAAAGTGCTATTCAGAGATGATGAACCACTGAGATTTTATTTAATTTTTTTTTTAGCTTAATGCATTTCCTTTTACAGATTTTGTTGTAGAAGCTGCCAGAATGAATAGCCCAAATTTCATTTGTGGCACCTTTGTGGCTCTCGCAGCTTGTTTTGAAGAACTAAATTAAAACCAGCCATTGCCAGAGAGAGTTTCTGTGCCCTTGAGAAACACTACCAACTTGAATTCTGACAGAAACTCATTTGACACAAACTGACTAGGAGATGCTAACTGAGTTGTTTGTTTTCTGAGAGGCATTGAAATGACAATCCATTTGATCTTTCTATTTGGGCAGCATGAAAATGAACATATTCTATTCATGGACATTTCACTTTAGTTATGAGCTCACTTCCTCCATTTTACTTTCACCACATTTACTTTGAATTTAATGTAATTACTCTTGGTGATTCATGGAATCTAAAAATAATAGTAAACACAACCAACCCAATATAATTCTCTAATAACCTTTCATTTGTGTTTACATAGAAATGACTGCAAATGCATTACCATAGTTTTATAGAAATGGTTCTAATCTGAAAAACTAATCATTTTTAATTTATCAGGTAAGAATACAAATCTTCCAAACCAATGCACTCAAGTGTATTTCCTGTTGGGACACAGTTGGGCATGGTTGAACAGAGAATATTCATTGTCATTTGACATGCTTTTTAAGGTTCAGAGAATCTTGCTGATTTTAAAAGGTAAGTGAATGCATTTTGTAGAGTAATATGAATGTCAGTTTGTCTGAAGCACTGCTCAGTAGATATTTTGAAGGGATTTTTGTATTCATGCATCTTAATAATATTCTTCAGAGTTACGAACATTCTCTACACAAGACGATCTAGGCTCCAAAGGGTCAGTAACTGAGTCAAGGTAGCACAGGGAGTGTGCTGTAAAACCAAAATTTGCACCCATTTCTTTCAGGAACTCAGCCCACATTCTTTCCCTACCATCTTCTGGTTTCCTTTTGTAACTTGAAATGTAAAACTAGGAGAAGGAAGATATGTATACAAAACAATTGATAAAACTAAAAAAAACCTAAATTTTGTACCACAGTGAGTGTGGTCTTGGAGAATATAGAAGCATGCATGTATAAGTTCAGAGAACATGGTAAGATAAGTGAACAAAAACAACTATCGTTAAGGAGGTCTTTTGTTTCTGGTCAGTATTATGTTATATAGGAAGCCTTCACATTCCCCCATCTTTATGCAAGGTAGAGAGGAGATCAAGCCAGAGAGGTACCCTTGTCAATAGGACCATGCTATACTCTAGTCCAAGAAGACTGAACATCAGTTGTGTGATCACCATTCAGCTCCTAAGCTCATGAAAGTGTGTTCTGAGTTCCCGGAGAAGGACTGTGTGATCAGGTAATAATGGATTCCCACTCTGAACAGTTCTAGGAAGGGCTTCACTCTCTGAAGAACTTTTTCCTCCCCTATACAATGTTCCATGCCTTACAACGAATTGTAATCTGCAATAAATCTGTGTGTTGCAGAACATGCTATATAAGATAAGTAGGATACAAAGATTATGGCGTTGACAATCTAAATGGAAAAATGTTATATACAGCTTATATTTTTCTGGAAACCATAAGAAACTTAGAAAATAGATCCTCAGTCACTGAGAGACATATTAATTTCATATTAGTATTTCCAATTCTTACCAGTTCATAGCACTCTGAAATCTAATGCAGCAGACATTTTAGTATTTTAAATGTGTAGCTATTGTAATTATCTACAAGTTTAATTTTCATATTTAAAAATCTGTCTATGGGTTCTTATTATGATATGGTGGCTTTATTCCTGCTTGTTTTCAAAACTCTAGTTACCTCTCTGAATTTACCTATACACATAAACAGTGAAGTACAGAAAAATTAATGTAGGAATAATTTAAAATTGTTCATTAGGAATTTTGTATATTTCTACTTTTTTTTTTTTTTTTTAGTTTTGGCGTCTACACAGAGAATAGGTCTCTATTTATTAAGAATACCAGTAAGTAAATTAATCTGTGAATTCATAACCAGTTATATAAAAATTGTATTGACCAAGGGTGCTGAATTAAACAGAAGTGAGATTTTGTATGATGTAACATTTATGAAAGAAAAGCAGCCAAAGTTGGGAAAGAACACTCACAAAGACCTCTGAATGAGAGAGAGAGAGAGAGAGAGAGAGAGAGAGAGAGAGAGAGAGAGAGAGAGAGAGAGAGAGAAAGGAAGGCTACCAAGATAGCAGGTTGCTCCTTAAAAATGCATTCACCAGGCACCTGGGGCATCCCATAATTACATCCTCCTGGACAAGGTGTGGAGATACAGAGAAGCTAATGAATGCAGAAACAAATTGAGCCTCTTTGCTTGGCATACTTTGTTCCACCTTTGTTAGTTCTGGAGGAAAATAAGCACAGCTTTTAAACCTTTTACATGATTAGACTTCAAAACAATTTTAGAATTTATTATTTTCTTAACTTAACCCTGTTTTGTAGCACACATTTGTAATATAGTCATAATCCTCACTATTATATTATTCTAAATATTAAAAATATGTGTGACCTCATGAGACAGGTCACATGTCCTACTTACTTGAAAATCTAACAGAGTATATACTTTATATACTATTTGTATATGAAACGAAGGAATTATATAAAGAACATATTGTATCTGTTTACAAACACAGCAAAAAGAAACAAAATGTTACATAGCATTTTGTTTTACACACACATCGAACTTGTTAATCAAGTTAGATTTTCCTTTTGTTGCTTTATTTAAACCTTTTAGTATCTCCACCAATATACTACCTAAAAGATAAATCTATGTGTTAAATTGTCAGATGAATGTAGAGAGCTTAGATAAAAACAAGACAGTATTAATAGACCTTCCCTACTGTCTGCAAAATGGAAATTGTGTTGTTATCAAGTCACTATATAACTGCAAGTTACTTATAATCACAACTATTGGAGACATTCATGTTATAAATCAGATTACCTGACAGATAATACTATGCAATATTAAGGCAACTCCCTGTGAACCACATCAAGATGAGCTCAAACACATCTAACTGATAAGCCCAATATACTACATCTATACCACTGAAGCTGCCAAGAACCCCAAACAAAAATGCTATGGAAAGCTCTCCTGTGTGTTCTTACATCATGCATATCACAGCTTCATTTGGATTCCTGGACATGTCTTTAAACCATACATTTTGCTGAAAACAGAGTTCCTTTTTGGTTAAAGGGATAACATAAAATGAGATTCAAATCTAATAATCACAAAATTACCATATTGTCTGTCAAGGCCAAGGCCACCAAAGCAGGAATTCTATTCCCGTTTTGGCTCTTAAGGACAACTTAGATATACAGACATCTTCTTGGAATACCATTAATACTAAAACAGGGATCACAGGAAACTCTTGCAGTTTGGGCAAAATAGAATAACCATAAGCTTTTTGCTGAATCTAAACTGCCTAGCTTCATCATCCAGTCCCCTGGGATCAACTCCCTTAGGGATCAATGATCAGACAAGCAAACCATTCTGCCTCTGAGTTGTCCTGCTAATGGTCCCTGAGAAATTATTAATAAAACTCACTTTCACACATCAAAGTGTGTCTGCCTAGGTAATAAGCTATCAAGTTATCATAACATAGGAAAAGGCAAGAGATGTGAGATTTTATTAGCAATACAGATTCATTGCTAATGAGACTTAACTAAGAAAGTTTTAGTTATTTTGAAACAGTCCTTGAAATAAGTTGCTTCCAAAGGAGGCGATAAATGCTTTAATAAATGAATCATGCTGATATTCCATTACTCTTCCCAGTAGCTGAACTTAAATAAATGGTAACTGGGCTAGAAATAGAAAAGCACTCTGAAAGAAATTTCCTCCACAGGTTTCGTAGCTAAGTCTTCTTAGAGAGCATTAAACTTTCATTGTGATTCTTCTTACCTGGAGAATGACTGTCTTCACTAAATAATTTATAAAATTCTTCTGTAAAAGTAACGTGTCATTCTGCTCATGTGTGATGACTTGAAGAATGTTAGCTCTGAAGTACAAACTGCCATCCACTGGGAACGTGTTGTAGCATTTCCAGTAATGCCTATGTAGGCAGGCAAAGAAACCAATAGGCATAAAATACTACTGCTGATGTTGGCTTAAATGCAAAATGTTGGACCATGGTTATTTTCTGATTCAATTAGCATTTATAGAACACTATTATGTAGCAAGCATTTTTATGCAAACTTTTTTCATTTGATCCTAAGAGCAGCCTGTGAGGAATGCATGACTTTCCAGATAGGGAATAGAGAAGCAGATATTAAGTAAGTTTCTTAATATCATTTAATGAGTAATGATGGAAGGTTAGTCAATCAAAACTGATTCATTCAATATTAGCTCTTTCTATTCCATTTCAAAATACCTTTTTATCTTCTATCTTTGATGTCTTTGATATCTTTGAGAAGAAAACTTCCAGTGATGTAGATAGTCCTTTGTTATTAGTGTAAGGAACCTGAAAAGACCAGCTCCAGTAGATAGGCATGGCCCCAGTTGAAGGATGGGGCCTCCCACTCATCTCAAAGTTTTTAACCCAGAATTGTTAAAGGAACAAAAAAATGGAGCAGAGACTGAAGAAAGACCATCCAGAAACCTCTCCAACTTGGGATCCATCCCATTTACAGACACCAAACCCTGACACTATTGTTGATGCCAAGAAGTACTCACAGATAGAAGCCTAGTATGGCTTCCCTCTGAGAGGCTCCATCAGCATCTCCCGAGACAGATGCAGATAATCATAGCCAACCATTGGATTGAACCCAGGGATCCCAATGGAAGAGCTAAGGGAAGGAATGAAGGAGCTGAAGGGATTTGCAACCCCATAGCAAGAACAACAATATCAACTAACCGGTCCCCAGAGCTCCTAGGGACTAAACCACCAACCAAAGAGTATACATGGAAGGGCCTATGGTTCCAGCTACATATGTAGCAAAGGCTTGCCTTATTGCCATCAATGGAAGGGGAGGCCCTTGGTCCTGTGAAGGCTCAATACTCCAATGTAGTGGAATGTTAGAATGGTGAGGCAACAGTGTGTGGGAGGGTGGGTGGGTCAGGGAGCACCCTCTTATAGGCAAAGGGGAGGGAGGATGGGTTTGGGGTTTGTGGAGGAGAGACTGGGAAGAGGGACAACATTTGAAATGTAAATAAATAAAATAGCCAATTAAAAAAAAAAAAAAGAATCCCTGTGTGAAACCAAGATCGAATATATCTAGTTTCCTTTAAGGATCTTGAAGACATTCATTCTCTAGGACAAAGAGATGACATCATCATTCTTAGTCCTTTCTCTACCATCTAACCCTAACAACACTGTGAAGAAGACTATGTATTCTAGAGGTAGGACATTCACTATGCCCTGAACAAAGAAGTCTTACTGTTTCCAATTTGTTTATGCTTTAAAGTTTTAAGTTGGCTAAATCCATCGGTCTTTTCAAACTTTTAAAACTGGAAATTTGGCTCCAGAATCAAGGACCATCAAGAAAATCCCTCATTATTTCCTTTAGATTCCAAGAACCACTAAGTATTTACTTATACAGCTATTTGATGTTGAATAGATCGAAAGCCCTGAGACATGAGCAGCCATGGATGCCACTGGTATCAGTATTCCACACAAGAGTTTAAACATTATCCACAATAAAGAAGACATGACTCCAGACAACTTTCAAAGATGGCAAAATCTACCTAATCGTGTATCCCTAAGCTGGGCCACAGAGAAGACAGTTCTTCTGGATTCCTTTCCATTGCTCATTCTCACAGCACTAGCTGGTGACTAAGACCTCAGCTATGGTAGCTGAGAGGAGCTATCACTAAAGTAGAACTCTACTCCCACCACAAGAGAACTTGTCCATGAGAAATAACCTCCAAAAAAGATGTTTAATGCGTTTTCAGTGTTAAGTGCTTTAAATGTCTTAAAGAGTACTCAGAGGAGTGAAATTTTTTCTTCTGGTTTTCTTTTTTTTTAATTAGATATTTTCTTTATTTACATTTTGAATAATATCCCCTTTCCCAGTTTCTACTCAAAAAAACAAACAAAAAACAAAAAAACAAAAAAAAACAAAAAAACAACCCTGTTCCCTCCCTCCTCCCCCTGCACACCAACCCACCTTCTCCTGCTTCCTGGCCCTGGCATTCCCCTTCACTGGAGTGAAAATTTTAATACATAAATAAAACCCTGATCTATAAAGCTTCTTGACTCTCATTCATGAAGAGATGGGACATTTTTACAGGACTTCTCAGTATAGAGATCTGCTTGGAACTCTGTGTTCAGGAAGCAGAAATGGAGAATTTTTTTAATACAACCTTATTGTTTCTATTGTCATTGTTTTAGTGAGAGTGCATACACCCTTGGCTTTTTATCAAGGATGGATGTGAAGGGTACACATGTGCATTATCACTGTGGTGATGGACAAAAAATACAAAGTTTTCAAAACCCATGGAGTTTTACTTTCAAAAGAGTCATTTGTGCATTATGTAATTTACCTTAAAAAGTTCAGACTTAGGAACAAGATCTAATGGAGTAGAAATTGCAGAAAATGAATATAGTTATTATAAATGAATAATACAAGACTGGAGGAGGTACAAGAAGGAAAAAAGTAACCTAACCAACCTAGGAAAACAGTACTCTGAATAAAGACAAATTACCAATAATGCATCTTACACAGTAAATGTTTTTCACAGAGGAATGATTCATATCTGAGCAACAATTTTCTTCGCATACTTGGATAAAAAAATGAAATATGTACTGGATGACTAAGACCCCCAGTTTTCTCAGTGGCTGAAATATAAAAAAATTCAAATGTGGGAAGAAACATGGACAAAAGAAGGCATATATCATTGTACTAGGATCACAAGTGTCATTATGAATTGAGGGGTGACAGAGATTTAGGAGAGTGTACATGGTTAATACACATAAATATGATCTCAGGGTCTACTGACTATGTGGAGCTTTAAGCAGTAACACTCTGAAAACAATAACCAGAATCACCATATATATCTTGATTTGTAGGACCATTCTAATGAAAGATGCCATGGCTTCCTGGAAGGATAGTTAATTTCAAAGCTAGAACAAAAATAAGCAGGATGAACAAAGTCTATACTTTTTTGGAAAAAAAAATTACAGGAAGCAATGTGACTTTCAAAATTTGATGGAAAAAAGTAAAAAACAAACAAACAAATGAACAGAAGAGCCAAATAGAAAAGATCACAGGGTAAAAACTAGAATCTAGGGAAGCTAGTGGGAAAGCTGTTTCAGGAAATAGGCCTATAAAGGCCATAGTTTATAAAATAAAGACAGATGGGTGAAATTATTGTACAAAGAAAGAAACCAACCTCCATAAAATATAATAAGATTAAATAAATAGTGGAGTAATAAAGGATTCTTTGTCTATATTGGTTGGTTAATACTCTAATTGCTTTGTTAAAATACCTGACCAAACTAACAAACATAAGAGTAAAAATGATTGCTTTTGCTAAGTTTGATGTTATTGTTCATCGTTGTAGGAGAGAGAAGATGGTAGGTGCTGGAGTCGGTTGAAACCCTTTATCTTCAATCAGGAAAGAGAGAGGAAAGAACGTTTATACTCATCTTGCTTCTTCTTTTATGCTCAGCTCAGGACTCCAGAATGTGAAATGGAACTACCAGCATTTGGCTATGTTTTTCCATCTCAATTAATTTAATCTAGATTACAACTCTCATCCTTCTCAGTCTTGAAACCCAAATACATTTCTTTGATGTCCTCGCTCCACACTTTGTCTTCAAAAGCCCATGGCCATTCCATAGTGTAAAATGCATTCAATACAATTTTAAAAGCCCCATACTCTTCAATAATCTCAACACATCTTTAAAACCCAAAGTCCAGGTTCCATCTGAAGCTAGAGGTATAATCTCCAATGTGAGTCCTATTCAACTGAAAGCAAGTTAAATACTTCAATATATAATGAAATAACAGCAAGGAACCAGGATTTGATAGTTAGCTATAGTAAAAATTTGTCACAACCAAGAATTAATGGGGAGGACAATTTCAATGAAGAAATATCTACATCAGGTATGTTTGTAGGGGATTGTCTTGGCTACCAATTGATTCAGGAAGACCCACCTTGAATATTAGAGGTAGTATTTGATGTGCTCTGCTTTGAATGTGAGAACATTATATGAGCATAAGGATCATATAGCCATTGAGTGTTCTCAGCTGATTTCAGAAACCACAGTGTGTAAAACTCCATGAAGCCCACAATATCGTATCTTTCATGCTTAAAACAGCAGTACCATGTGGACAATGTTGACAAGTTCTATTTCCAGCTTAGGATGGAGTCTAGCCCTTTGGATCACATTTATATTGACTTTTGTGTGCTGATCGTAAGAAAACAATTTCCTAGGTCATCCAATTTCCTTTTAGTCATCTCTATATCTTACCAAGTTAACAATAAAGATTGACCAGCATATTAATCAACCTTTAAAATAGTATCATATCTATTTCAAATGTTAGAGACTAATTTAAGGATAACTGAAGGAGATGACTATCTTTTAGATTCCAACCAGCAAAAAAAAAAAAATGGTTGACTATTAATTACCATGAGAAATGTATGGTAAAAATTATTTCATTTTATATTGTCAGATGGATACTAAAATTAGTAGATAAAAGTTAGAATAGAAAGAGAATTGGAAAGTGACTCTCCTAAAATATTTATTATTTACAGAAATCAATAACAAGAATTTTAGAGTAGAGAGAGCTGATCACCTCTACTTAGAAAGTATTGTGGGATAATATAAGCAATAATTGAATATATTCTCATCATGCACTTGCTAGTATGGTATACTGAGGACATATCCTATATACAAAATGACTGTCAAAATGCAGGGTATTAAAAAATTATCTAGTGATACCAGTAAAATAGTGAAAGTTATATCAAGTTGATTGTCAATCTCCAAGTATTCACTTTCCATCAGAGGAGAACATGGAACTAGAATAGGTACATATAGCATGAGTTCCTGAACAGGATCATGGAGTAGAAGAGAATATAGTAGTAAACCTGAAAGAATCTAAGCTAAGAAAAGCTGTAGTTGAATCAATGCCATTGCACCAAGATTGATGTTTTTGGTTTTGTATTGCAATTGTACCATGGTTGTACACTATATTAACATGAAGGAGGATTACATGAAAAATATAAGGAAACTGCCTTTGAAATGTTTAAATAAGTTAGAATTCCTTTAGAAACTAATTTAAAAATACTAAAACAAATTGAAGCAGAGTGGGAATAATAACTGTCTTTGAGGCTGAAAATATGGATATTTTAATTTTCTTCCCCAATTCTGGCCTCTAAAATAGCTGAAATAATCTTGTAACATACAGAAAAAATATATCATTATTTTATGCTTCAGTCAGGAAAGCTAACATATGTAGTTATGAAAAACAATGAATTGATTTTCAGTTGTAAAAAATATAAAAATATCATATCATAGTTTGCAGAGTACATGAAGGTCTTCACAGAAAGTGGGGGTTGGCCTTTTAGTAACCACAGACATTCCAGGCTAGGCTGTCCTATGCAGACACTTAAACTCTCATTGAGTCATGCTTTTTATTTTAATTACAAGCCATTTGCTTCCCATATTTGAAAACTGAGGTGATCCTAGATGTAATAAGCTTTTGCAGGAAATAAGTTGCTTTTTCTTGAGTAATTGAAGAATATTATGATACTATAATTTAATATTCTGATCACCCAAACATACCTAAAACTGATTTTCAACTTTAGATATTAAAGACATACAAAAACTACCCCTTTCTTAAAAGTTTAGGAATAGACTTTAAAGCTTCATGATGACTTGGAGTCACAAATCCTGCATTTTGTCATGTATCTCTGTGCCTGGAGGAGACTAAGGGAAGCCTGTGTCCTTTTTGGCTTCTGGATGATAGGTAGGAATGACTGGCATCCTCTGAGGCAGTCAGCACTGTCATTTCTCAGAACCCAATGAATCTGCTTATGTAAACAAGTAATATTGGTTTCCAAATATGAAAGTTTGTTTAAAGTTTTCTACCTTACCTTGAAAGTAAATATAATTTCAAGAGCTGCAGAAAAATTAACTAGTCAGTGGATCCACAAAAGGCTGGCATGATAGAAACAAACCTTCTTAGTTGTTTTTGATTGGTGCCCTTTTTCTTTAAATCCAGAAATGAAATGTGCTCTAGATTTGAACCAGAAAACATCATAAAGCAAAGTGATTAAGGTTAAGGAAAGATCAGACAAGATTATTTGGAGAGCTGTACCAGAATGGATACATTTAATGTATTTACATAACATAGGCATATATACATTCTTTTTATATATCTAATGTATAATCTAAATGTAAGAATGTCTTACATACCAATTTTATATACACCAGATGAACTTGAAAGTTTGACGCCTTTCTGAAATACTATTTTCTAGGCAATCATAAATGGGAAACAATTTACTGTAACAGTCCTGTTTGGCTATTTGTTTCATATTTTTTGTATTCTGGTTTATTTGTGGTTACTTCCTCAGTGATGGACACATAGTTATTTAATCTGATGTGTATCTTTTTATTATTTTTTATTTATTTATTTATTTTGGTTTTTTTGAGACAGGGTTTCTCTGTGTAGCCCTGGCTGTCTTGGAACTCACTCTGTACACCAGGCTGGCCTCAAACTCAGAAATCCACCTGCCTCTGCTTCCCAAGTGCTGGGATTAAAGGCATGTGCCACTACCACCCGTGGTTGAGCTGTATCATTTAAAATCAATTGTTATAATATGAGACTATGGGCTTTTGATCAACAGTAATGGAGCAATTCTCTCAAATCCTGTTTTCAAATATGTGGTACTCCACAAATGAAGCTAGTGCTCAGAACACTTCCGGTGTTTAATGTGGCTTGATGTCTATAAGCTTGAACGTTATGTATGTTGAGCCAGGAAGTCACAGCCAGCACTTCACAGCACTTCTTGAAACAGTGTCTATGAATTCATGAGTGGTTCTTCAATCCCACATACTTCGGGGATCTTTATTTGATGATTTGTGACTGTTACTCTTCTTCAGAGCAAATTTTGTGGGTTTCTATAACACCCACAAAGCATGTAAAAATACTAACTTTTCCAGCAGCATCAGACTTAAGATGTTTGTAAGCAAGAGACATTTGTTCATCTCAGTCTGCATAATGCAACAAGTTTGGTTACCTAACTCTTAAAGATCAACAAACTAGACTATTATTTTGTATGGAAGGATTCCATTGTTAAATCACTTACTTCAGAAAAAGAGTTAATGTAATTAAGTCACGCATAAAATTATACAAATGCAAATGGGTTTTTTTTTTTTGTTTTGTATGATTCAACACTGATGACATATGGCAAGATCACACATTCTAGGGTAATTGTAGTCAAGGATTTTGTTTGTTTCTTTGTCTGTTTTTGTTTTAAAGTATTTTAGGCAGTTAAGCATAAATGATTGTTTTAGACTTTAATAATGAATATGCCAAAAGGCTCTTATAGGTTGTTATTTATCTTGAATAAAACTCGCTACAACTGTATCTCAGAGGAATGTATAACCACCTGGAGGTGGGAGTGCTTGACACCCTGATGAGCCATGCCACAGAGTCTCTCCTTGCCACTCCACCTCCTACATCCTATGACCAGCAGAGCCTTTCCTCACATCATTCCTGGGCTAGATCATCTCCACCCACACAAGCTCAGCTGCTCACAAGGCTTTATCTGAGTATCCCACGTGAGAGGCCTACCCTGGTGAGTAGCATTTACTCTCATGATCTTTCCTACTTGCTTCTTTTCAAAGGTGCTCTTTTGTTTACATGTTCATTTAGCTTCTCTTGTGGCTATTTTGAATTTGTCAGTCTTTAATATCTAGCAGAGTGTATAGGACATGGGAAAGCTAACAGTTTTAAATATTCTCACTAATGAGTAGAGGAGTGGTCCTCCAAACTGTCTTGTGTAGGGAAGCATTCCTTTAGAGAGGGGAAAAACAGGCTACAGAAACTGGGCCATGCAGACATATGTGCAAACACTAAAATTTATATTTTAGCATTTCTGACTCAAAAAAATTTTTTAGATTCTGCCTAGGCAATTGTTCTTATACATTGGAAAATACATAATTACCACAGAACTTACATTATAAGCAATAAGCTAGAATTTGTGTGGCTTCTAAATCAGCCAACCCCCAGAAAAAAAACATTTCAAGTTTTAGCTATGGCCTTGACACTTTCAGCCCAATGTTTGAGTCTTCTATAAAACTGGGTAATTTGTCCTTTGTTACTTCTCCCAAACCATGGTAGTTTTGCAATAAAGCAAGAAAAAACATTTCTTAAGCATAAATTTTCCGACAGACTTCACTGCTGTAGTGGGTAAAATGAAATTGAAGCTAAAAATAGAATTACTTAATAAAGAAATGAATCTTTGAAGATATTTTATCTGAAAATGATAGTGGATATTTTTTAAATATAGTTTTAAATTCTGGTTTTTTTATTTTGTGAGTTCCCATTTACAAACTCATTCTGTAATATATTTTATGGATATAGGTATAAGCAGACACTGTCATGTTTTGATGTATTCATTATGTGTTCCTCTGCTGGTGGCCCTCTGTTGGGCAGTCAGCCAATCCAACCTTCAGAATTGCAGTCCTCACTGGGAGAACTCATTTGGAAGTGTTACTTAAAGAGTGTCTCTACGCAGGCCCCTTGTTTCAGCTCACTCTCTGTTTTCTTAACTATTGCGTTATAAAGACTATTTGTTACATGCCTCCCTACCACAAGACATAGTTCTCTTGAGAATGACTAAAATTCTCAGAATCCATGAGCTGAAATAACATTCTCTTACTTCCCTGAGGCAGTTTCTGTTAAGCACTTGGATCACCATGTTTCGAACTAGCGAACAACAAACTAACAAACCCATTCCACTAGCCTTTTGTTTCTAGCCTCGGATCTATATTCATTACTCAATGACTGCCCAGTGAGGTGCATGCACCCTCATCACTGTACAGTGTTATGTACAAGATGTCTCCATCATTAACTTCACTTCTAGACAGTTGTCTCTCCCTCTGTCTTAGAACAGGTCAGAAAATGAACTCTTCCTTGATTAAGAAAACAGCACATACCTTTCTTTCTCACTATTCTCAATCACAAATTAATTAAAAAAATGCTTGATATACCATTAACAATTGGTATTTTCTTCTTTTGAATTAAAGTAGCAGAATGAAATGTCGTTAATATATTATCTAGACTTATACAAGACTATTGAGGATTGAATTCTTCCTTACTCCCACCTCCAAAATTAAGTTAGTCTTAATAGTTTGCAGACTCAGAGTTTTCATTAAAAAAGAAAGCTCATTGCTTTGCCAATATGAACAATAATGAATTTTTTACATTTGGCCTTTGAAAAATAAATATTTGCTTTACTGTATCTTCTACCATTTGAGGTAGGAGATACTTTAATTTTATTTGTTTTTGTATTAATGTCTAAATTTCTAACATGCAATGTTTCTGAATTAATAAATGAAAATGAAATGGATGTGTGCAGAAGTATAAGAATTGATATAATAGTGTAGGTAATATTCTATTATAACATGCTATTATAATCCACTTGGAATAGTATTAATTTTCTTTTCATGTGACAGAACCTCCTAAATTACTTAGAGTTTATATGTTATTCTGGATGAATACTATGTATGACTCAAAAGGATTTTTTATTTTTTATTTATTTTTGAAAATTTCAATGTATATAATGAAATATGATTGCATCTACCTCCCATAAGCTCTCTTCAACTTCTCTCATATCTCCCTCATTGAACTCTATGCTCATTTTTATCTTTTCCATTTAGACATTTCTTTCTTAGTAATTCCTTAATTCTAGTTAGTGCTGTCCATATGTACACACCTATGAAACCATGCAAAAGATGAGAAACTTACCAGTGCACATTTCCTCGATGAAGAATGATTCTCTCTCCCCAGCAGCCATCCAGTGCCAATAGCACACTAGAACTATGCAGAGATTTGGGTAGGATTTGAAGTTAATTCATCTTAGCATGTCCTTAATCAGCTGCTACTGATTAACTACAAGGCAAGGTTGATCTTTGAATGCACCACAAGCATTATCAGTGCAGTACACTCAGGAAATAAGTTACCTACGTAAGCCAGACACATACCTCTCTGTAATTGGGTGCTTTTTCTGAAAGGCAGACCTTGCAGATTAGTCAGAGTTACCCGCAGCTCTTAGGACCTGCTGTGCTGTGTCCATAGTAATTACTTACTTGGCATCAACACTAGAGAAGAATATTTCTTTTTAACAAATTAATTAGTTCATCCTTCATTTTTTTGTACCTTATCACCTTCCCATGACAAGTATGCATGAGCACTATAGACGTACTTGCTATTTAATCAATTTTCTGTAATCAATTTTCTGCAATACTCCAACATTTCCAACAGTGAAAAGATATTTTTGTGTTAAAAAGTCTGTGTCTATGATGGGAGCTAACTAGAAGTCCCATTTATGGAGCTGAGGGATTTGCAGCCCCTTAGGACGAACAACAATATGAACTAACTAGCACCCTCAGAGCTCCCAGGGTCTCAACCACCAACCAAGGACTGTTGAAAGTTCTGTGCCCCAGTGTAGGGGAATGCCAGGGCCAATAAGTGGGAGAGGGTGGGGTGGCAGGCATGGGGAGGGGGGAAGCAACAGGGGTTTGTTTTTGTTGTTTTTGTTTGTTTGTTTGTTTTTTGGAGGGGAAACTGGGAAAGGAGAAATTTACATGTAAATAAAGAAAATATCTAATTAAAAAAAGTCTGTGTCTATGATGGGAGCTAACTAGAAGTCCCATTTCTAGAAAAATACATTTATTGCTATTTAAAATAAATCTAATGAGTGTCACACTTCACATAGATGTTTATAAGCTGATCTTGGCAAAAATAATGCTTACAATATTCCCATATGACCAGTGATGTTCAAGATTTTAGATAAATTGCTGTGTCTCCTGGAATAAAAAGTATGGAAAGAGCTCTTGCTGCATAATGCCATACATTTCTCTAAGAATTACACAATTAGTACACTACAGACTTAATCGTTACAGAAGGTTCATCTCTCTCTCTTTCTCTCTCTCTCTCCCTCTCTCTCTCTCTCCCTCTCTCTCTCTCTCTCTCTCTCTCTCTCTCTCTCTCTCTCTCTCCCTTGACTGGATAGAAAATGTTGATTTCAATTTTTTTCACTTTAATTTTTTTTAATTTTAAGTGTTAAAATGAATGTAAAACATTCATTTAAAATGTTGGTTTAAATGTTAATTTAGATTATTTCTTCAATAAAACTGTGGTGGTTATTTGTGCCCAAACATATCTCTAAAGATGTCTCTATGGAAAGGTCAAAGATCTGAAAGGGAAGAAGGGATGGCCAAGGGTGAACAGTGCACTCACAGGGCTTTGAATAAACATGAAGAATGCAATTTCAAAATAAAAACTACATTTCTCATCATATTCAGAAGGTTTCAATAACTTATGCAAGACCAAACCTTACCCCATCTCTTTCTTATTTCTCAAACTTGTGCATTTATGTTCTCAAAGGGCATATTGGCTTAGAAAACGCTTTTTAAAAGATCCTGGATATTCTGGCCTCTGCTAGGTCCTTTCTGGTGCTAGATTCAGATTCCAGCTCTAGGCTCTCTAGAACTCAATTCTGGCCATGGGGCCATCCTTCCTATGACCACCGCACCTGTACACAGAAACTTCTCTCTGAAGATGGGTCTCCAGCTTGGGGAAATTCAAAGAATGAAAATCTTAACTCTACACCTCATCCTAAAAACTGTATTATCTGTGTCAAACTGTTGGTTCCTCCTGTCTTTTATTGGCGATTCTACACAATTTCTTTTTAGTAACTTGCTGGATTGTTCTTTATGGTGACTCCATTAACTCAGTTTTGGGATCATTCCACAGGGTCAGAGGTGGTAGTTAAATATGGAACCAGTCATGGAATCAAATTATGGGAAGAGTTGAAAAAATGTTAGGATCCTCCAAGCCTGTGAGTAAGGACCTTGGTGAAGGGCCATGGTGAGAAGAAGCAGGGAAGGATGAGAGTCTACAGTGTAATGTGGCTTCAGGACCAATGTTGGATCCAAAAGAGTTATGGGGAATCAGCACAAAACTAGCTGCATCTGGTACAGATATTAAAAAGTAAAATCCCCACATTATCAATCCACTTGCTTTATTGCTTAATTGTAACTCTAAATACAATATTATACAGGTTATTCTGTGATCACAAAGCTCATGGTAAGAATTCTAAGTAAAAAGAGAAGTATGTTGCCAGTAAACCAGCTGCTCATAGACCCCTCTTTCTCTGCTCCCCTAGACCCAATCTCTTAGTCTCATGCCTAGTGCTGCCACAGATGAACAGATGTAGCCTCCCTCCCTCCCTCCCTGCCAATATCTCCTGTGTATTTCACAGACCATCCCCTTCCAACCTCCCTAACCCAACTCGTCTCAGATCCCAAGCTCCAAAATCAACAGGTATCACCTATGAGAACAGCAGCTGAGCAGGCCAATTAAACAGGTAACACAGAGCCATCACACTCTCCCAAAAGTTAGAGAAGAATCATAAACCAAGAATTAAAACATCCACCCAAGAAAAGAACAATCCCAGAAATCATCACCTAGACCTACAATCATTCCAAACCCAGACACCTAGATACAGAATAAGAACACAGTAACAGCCAAGGAAATATGTCTCCATTAGATACCAGCTATTATACCATACAAGGCCTTGAATGCTCCAACATTGCTGAAACATGCACACACACACACACACACACACACACACACACACACACACACACACACACACACACACAAAGATGTAAAAATCAACTATATGAAGATGGCAGAGTTCCTTAAAGAGGAAATGAGTGAATCCTTTAAAGAAATCCAGAAAAACACAATAAGAGGAAATGAATAAATTCCTTATTATGAAAAACAAAACAAGAAAATGAAAAAAAAATAGTTGAAGGAAATGAACAAAACTGTTTATGACCAAAACAAAACAAAATAAAAGGAAGTAGAAGCAATTAAAAAACACAAACTGGGATGGAGAGATTTCTTTTTTCTTCCTTTCTTCCTTCTTTTTTTCTTTCCTTTCTTTCTTTCTTTCTTTCTTTCTTTCTTTCTTTCTTTCTTCTTCTTCTTCTTCTTCTTCTTCTTCTTCTTCTTCTTCTTCTTCTTCTTCTTCTTCTTCTTCTTCTTCTTCTTCTTCTTCTTCTTCGTCTTCTTCTTCTCCTTTGAGGAAAATTCTTAACATGAGAACAGGAACTATGAGTCAAGTTTCACCAACAGAATGAAAAAGATGGAAAAGAGAAACTAAGGTATTTAAGGTATTATAGAAGAATAAAAGAAATGAACTCATTGGTCAAAGAAATGATAAATCTAAAAATTTCTGACACAAAACATCCAGGAACGATGGGACACTATGAAAAAAAAAACATTCTAATAGGAATAGAGCCCAAAGGACCAGCAATTATTTCAACAAAATTAAAGAAGAAGATTTTCCTAACCTAAAGAAGATGCCTATAAAGGTACAAATAGATTAGATTAGAAAGCAATGTTCCTCTAAATATATAGAAAACATGAAATATTGAAAGCTTCAAGGGGAAAAGATGAAGAAATATACAATGGAAACCCTATTAGAATTACAGTAAAATTCACAATGGATACTCTAAAAGTCAGAAGGGCCTGACAGATCACCTGAAGACTCTAAGGGACCACAAATGCCAAACCAGACTAACATTACCCAGCAAAATTTTCAATCACCACAAACAGGGAAAAAGATATTACATGCTAAAGTCAAATTGAAGCAGTGTCTATCTACAAGTTCAACCTGACAAAAGGTGCTAGAAGGAAAACTTCAATCCTAGGAGGTTACTACAACCATGAAAATGCAGGAAATAAATAATCTCATACTAGTAAAACTAAAAGAAGGGAAACACACATGCATATAGACACATACCACCACTCACCACCACACCAACAAAATAACAGGAATCAACAATCAGTGGTCATTTATATTTCTCAATACGCCCAATAAAAAGACACAGGCTAACAGGATAGATGTGAAATGATTATCTTTCTGTCTGCTGCATCCAAGATACATACTTCAATATCAATGATAAATACCACCTCAGGATAAAGGGATGGAAAAATATATTCCAAGCAAATGAACCTAAAACAGCAATCTGGTGTAGCCATTTCAATATCTAACAAAATAAACTTCAAAACAAAAATCATTGAAATAAATAGAAAAGAACACTACATACTCATCAAAGGAAAAATCCACCAAGATGACTTTAATCTTATTCTTGGTTGTCAGCTTGACTCCATCTGGAATGAACTACTACCCAGAAATGGAAGGCATACTTGTGAGAAGTTGTTTTTGCTTTGTTTGAAGTGGATGAATCCACTTCCAGTTTGTACCTTTGAGGTAGGAAGACACACCTCTAATCTGGGCCATATTTTCTTCTGGTAAGCACATGAAAAAAGAAAGCTTTTGCTCATTGCCTGCTTGCCCTCACCTTGCTGGAATATCCATTCCTTCATTGGCAATGGAGCCTACTTATTTGGGACTCCACCATGGAAATCCCCAAGCAACCCAGACTGATCTTAAGATAAAAGGTTGCTCTCTACAGACTGAGAGGAAGGCCTCATTATCGAGGACAACAGCCACACAAGTCATTGAACATGGACAAGCTATACCTACATGGGCCCTTCCCTACAATGTTTTAGTAGATTTGGTGTGGGAAGGTATTCTGAAAGCTACTGAAAGAGAAACAGTGACAACAAACCAGAAACAAAACCTTTGACCTACAATATGTCTTGCCTGCAAAATATGCTAGGGAAATGGTAGTACAGAATTTATGGAGTATCCAACCAACATCTTATTTACTTTAAGGTCCACTCAATAAGAAGGAAGTTATATCCAACATTGTTTGAGTAACCAAGAATCAGAAACTAGATAGCCTAAAGACCATATGTAAAACCAAACATGACTTAGCTGGATGGGAGAAGAGACCTACAGCCAGATTTTAATGCAGAGAGAGTCTAAATTGGAGGTCTCCACAAAATCCTGACCCTCAGAGCTCAGGGAATTCCAGGAAAGAGGAAACAGAAAGATTGTCAGAGTCAGTGGAGATGGAGGACACCAAGAGAACACAGCTCTGTGAATGAACTGAGCAAGATGCATATGACCTCACAGAGATTGAAGCAGAAAGCACAAGGGTCTCCAGCAGGTCCTCTATGTGTATGTTATAGTTATTATCGTGCTCCTTTATAGGACTTTTGACTGTGATAACAAGTGTGACTCTGGCTCTTCCCTGCTCTTGGGACTCTTTTCCTCCTGTTAGGTTGCTTTCAATATGAAAGTTTTTTATTTCATATTATTATATTTTATGTTGTCATGTTTGGATGCTATCTCTTAGAAGTCTTTTGTAATGTGAGACAAAAAGGGACTGGATCTGGAGCGGAGAGAATGTGGGGAGAAACTGGGAGCAGTAGAGAGGAGAAACTATAACTATAATATATAGTATGAGAAAAAAATCTATTTTTTTTGCTTGGCTGAATATTTTATTTTTTTAAGCTTTTTTTTTTTTTATTTTAGATATTTTCTT